>NC_073693.1:113568002-113618002 GCF_029784155.1 Uranotaenia lowii
ATAACAAATGATTTTATGTCAAAGTATGACGAGATTTCAAAAATACGATAAACATGTTACTAAACATTTTATGTTTCAATTATTATATTTCGTGTAATCATTGTTCCATTTCTGATCACCCTTTCGGTCCAATAGTTTTGGCGTTCTATACATCATTTTGTTTTCCAGCGGTTAAAATTTTCCATAAAAATATCATCAAAATCGAGTTTCAATTTTTTTTTTCCTTTTTAGCAACATGTAAGCAGATCCCTGAATCGTCTTAAATTTAGTTCCTAAATAATTGATAACATTTCAAAGAATTATGCCCCTATGAATCAACCGCCGTAAATATGTATCGCATTGAATTGTGCCATGCTGATAGCCAGCGTGCGATATCACTGTCCAGAGATATTCACCGCTTATCGTAAATGGTCTCCTAATCTTAAAAATCTCCAAATTACAAAACAGATACGATAACGAAACAAGGCGATAGTATGTTGTTTGGTTCATCCCCTGCCTACATTAAGAAGCGTGACTCCGGCCAGTGAAGATGGTTATCCGTAAGCTGTACGTTCCGCCAGCGATTGTAGGAAACGGGAATGGCCATCCCCCTGCCGCCGTTGTCGCTGCCGTTCCAGAGGTAAGACTTTGACCTTGATCCGGAAACGATTCTCATATGTCGTTATCTCATTTATTTCGAAGGTTAAAACTGCTGATCCGGAGGAAATAACTGCTTATGCGGTTGTCGAAGAGCAGCAGATAGAAGAGCGGAAGACAGAGGCGCAGGAGATAGAAGAGCAAGAGATAGTGGAGCAAGAGATAGTGGAGCAAGAGACAGTAGAGCAGGAGTTAGCAGAGCAATCAACTTTCGCAGCGGCGCCAACCACAGAGCAAGAAGAACAATCTCGTGAAACAAGTGATGATGTAATAGTGCAGATAAAAGCGGGCAAGATTGCGGGAGCTAAAGAGCAGTTACCGAATGGAGGTGACCTCTATCGTTTTAGCGGTATTCCTTATGCAAAGGCGCCTGTGGGTGAGCTTCGGTTCAAACCGCCAGTAGCCCTGGAAAAACTGGACGATGAACTGACTGACTGTCGCAACGAAAGAAACAACTGTCTGAGTATAAGCTACTACCCACCGGAGGAAGCGGCGACCGCATCCGAAGATTGCTTGTTTCTCAATGTTTACACCCCTAAACTGTCGGAAGACCAGGCTGCCGCCGGACTTCCGGTAATGGTTTTCGTTCATGGAGGAGGTTTCGGTGCTGGAAGCGGCAATGCTGCGTTCTACTATCCTAACCTTCTGGTTCAGGAAGGTGTCGTAGTTGTGACCATGAACTACCGTCTGGGTCCGTTAGGGTTCCTATACATGCCGGAAATCGGCATCTACGGAAATATGGGCATGAAAGATCAACGTTTGGCCCTGGCTTGGGTTCAGGATAATATTGCCAATTTCGGTGGGGATCCCGGCAATGTGACGCTTTTCGGTGAAAGTGCTGGAGGGGCGGCGGTTCATCTGCATTACATTTCCCGGGAGTCCAGAAAATACTTCCACAAAGCCATCTGCATGTCTGGCGTTTCGTACAATCCGTGGGTTTTGCAAACTGACGGTGCAGAAAAAGCGAGGGGTTTGGCAGCGCTGCTCGGTGCCGATTCAACCAAGAATGAGGAGGTTTATAGTAAGTATAAAAACGTTCATTTGTTTGTTTTTTAGAATTTTGACTTTTTTTACGTGAATTGAGACAAAACTAAACAATTTTTAAGATTCTCGTAAAAAAAAACTATTCTACCTTCTTATATCAGTTTTTGTCTTCTAAAGTTTTCTATGATTGATTTCACTTAAAACTGATTCATTTTTAAACTTATTAACTCCAAATCATCGATACTAGACTAGTACCTTTTTTAATGTCTTATTTTGTTATAATATTCAAATGAAGTAACCTTATTTTATTGTTTTTTATGTTCAATTCTCATATGAATTTACCGATTTTTATAGTCAAGCATTTTTTATTTCTTTCAAAATAATTTTTATATAATTTCTAATTGTTTTTAAATCATGAATTTTTGTGTACTGAAAAAAATAATAAGCCTAACAATCTAAATTCAAAAAAACATTGTTTCTACCTTTTGGCATTTCTAGGACTCAGTATTTCAATTGACGGCTACAAAATATTCAGAGCTTGAAGCTCTTTTTTAACTAATCGTTGATTTTTAAATTTATGAAAAAATCGATATTATTCGAAACTTTAAAGCAAAATTGTAATGCACAACATTTATTAAATAAGTATTTGCTTTGTGCTTTCAATATTAACAACAAAGCTTCAAATTTATTATTTTTATTTTTTCAAGTTTCTTATTGATCATTCATGAAATCACCCATTTCCCAACCTGTACTTTGGCAATAAAAGCTTTCAATGATGAACTGAACATGTTGTTTATTCAATATTTGAAGTAATTATTGTGAACTTCAGAAATGAAATATTTCAGTATTTTAAGTTGATACTGAACGAAATAAAAAATAATATTATTTCTAATTTTGATCACTGGTACTCTTGAAGTAAAATTGATATTCTTCTTTTTATCAAAATTGATTTAATCATCAAGTAGGTAGTTACATATGTGTTTCGGATAAATTCTCTCAAGTTGAAAATGAATTTTTGTTCTTAATCAAGATTTCACAATTCAAATAGTTATTCAATATTTCTTCAAATTAAAAATATTACAGCGGAATTCTTCAATCAAGCCTTCAATTGAAAAAAGAAAGGAATGTTAATTTCGAAGCTTAATAAACAACAATTATTATAGTTTTGCTGAACAATTCCAAATAATAATTATTTTCTCTCCTGGTCTGAAATTTATTTTAAAACTCGGATCTAGTTTCTTTTGAAATCTGTGTTAAAATTGATAAATTTTATTTCTATTATTCTTATGTCCCAAGCTTCAAACTCTGGTTTCATTCAAAATTTTAAAACGCATTCGTTTTTTTGTTTTCTGAAATATTGATGTTAGATTTGTAAACTTGATTGCTTACTATTTATTTTCTAGCAAATGTCTAGCTCAAAATAAGGAACATCATTTTGAAAAACTTATCGATGACTTGCAGGAAAGAGCAATGATTCAAAACTTTGAATATCTTGATTTTGAATTTTGAAACCCCCCCCCCCCCCCCCCCCCATGAGCGGGTCCTTCGCACGGGCCTGCTTCGGGCAAGGCGTTTGTACACATCCCAAAGGAGGTCCAAACTTGATCCGAAGAGCCATGTGTGTTTCCTGGTTGGATACGGGAACAACGGATATCGTCTGTGGGATCCTGTTCAACGAAAAGTGATCGTCGCTCGAGACGTAGTAGTGCAAGAAAAGGAAGTGAAAAGTGGTCAATACAGTGATGATCATCTCGTGTCAGATTCAGTGAAACAAATTGAACACACAGACAATTCTAGTGAAAAAGTATTGGAATCTGATGACGAATCTGTATGGGATGATAAAATGATAGACGATAGTGATGAAAGTGAAACTTAAAAATTCTCGAATATCGAAACAGTGATAGACAATATAGAAAAAGTGCCTGTGAGAAGAAGTGGACGAGCGAAAAAAGCGGCCGGCTCGTATTTCCGACTACGAATTGAATCCATCCCCGAAACGCCACGCTGGTCGATGCGATTCTGAAGACGAGAGCTACATCGCCTTTGCATTGAATGCCGCGGCCTACATCGACGAGCTGCCAGAAGACATCGAGAATCTTAAAAAGCGTAACGATTGGTCTTTGTGGAAAACTGCTGTCGACGAAGAGATGCGGTCCTTGGAGAAAAACCGCACCTGGAATCTTGTCGACCCCCTACTGGAAGTCGAGTTGTGCCGTGCAAGTGGGTGTTCAAAATTAAGAAGGATGACGGTAAACCTGCCCGGTACAAAGCACGACTGGTCGCCAAAGGCTGCTCTCAACGTGCTGGGTACGACTACCACGAAACGTATGCCCCGGTGGTTCGGATGAGTACCGTTCGAACGCTCTTGGCCGTGGCGGTCCAGCAAGACTTACACTTGCACCAGATGGACGTTCGCACCGCCTTTCTAAACGGGAATCTGAACGAGACGGTGTACGTTCGACAGCCACCAGGATTTGAGAGGGGGAATAAAGTGTGCCGACTAAACAAATCCCTGTACGGTCTGAAGCAGGCGCCCCGCAGCTGGAACGAGCGATTCAACAAGTGCATCCTGGAGTTAGGTTTCAATCGGTCTCCCTACGACAACTGCCTGTACACCCTTGTGACCGAGAACTTCAAGGTGTACCTGATCCTCTACGTAGACGACATCTTGATTGCGACGGATTCCACTGAGAAATTGAAGTGGATCAAGTCGCAACTAGCAGCCGAATTCGAGATGGGAGACCTGGAAGACGTCAGCACTTTTCTTGGCCTGAAAATTGAGCGCAACAGGAAGAAAGGTACATTATCCATCAGTCAAGCCGGGTATGTATCTTCCCTGCTTGAGCGGTTCGGAATGCGGAACTGCAAGCCTGTTGCCACCCCACTAGAGACGAACCTCAAGCTGGCCCGAAATTCCGAAAGCGAGAAGTCAACGCAGCAGCCTTATCGAGAGCCCATCGGTTGCCTTACATACTTGATGCTCTCCTCGCGACCGGACATCAGCTTTGCCGTTAACTACCTGAGTTGGTTCCAGAGTGGTGCCAATGATACGCATTGGGCCTATTTGAAGCGTGTCTTGCGGTACCTCCAAGGGACGAAGGATTTTCGGTAGGTCTACACCAACCAAGACGGACGTGGCGAGCCAATCATCGGTTTCGCTGACGCTGACTGGGGGAACGATGTCGATACTCGGCATTCCACCTCCGGTTACCTGTTCCAGATTTTCGGCAACACGGTCGCATGGACGAGCAGGAAACAAACAACTGTGTCACTATCATCCACCGAAGCCGAGTACGTGTCCCTAAGCCAGGCGGCATGTGACGCCATCTGGGTGAAGAACCTACTGTCCGAATTTGGTGTGGTCCTGCGATCCCCGCTGATAATCCACGAAGACAACCAGTCCTGCATTCACATCGCAGAAGAGCCTCGAGATCAGAAGCGAATGAAACATCTGGATATTCGCTACAACTTCATCCGTGAATGCATCCAGGACAAGATCATCAAACTGCAGTACATCGCAACAAGCCATCAGCTAGCAGATGTCTTCACCAAGAGTCTGCCGGCTGGTCCATTGAAACATCATCGAGCCTCCCTAGAATTGAGAGGGGGTGTTAAGGAACAACCCTAGGCGATAATTATAATTAGCCGTTAGAATAAGTTTCCCTTAGATTAAACCAAACTCGGCAAGCCATGAAAATTCAAATTATCTATAAAACCGCCTACCAGTTTGTATTCTCTACCAGTTCAAATATATTCTGTTAACCAAACCACAGCACACTGTTTTTCTACACTTTTTTCTCTCTATAAACTGTACCCATTCTTGGAGGAGTTCTGGCAACATTGCCAAGCATACATCGTTTATCTCGAGTCGGTTCCGCAATTTTACTTATTTCTGGTGAAATACGTATAGTTAAATCTTCTAAAGTAGTTGTTCGGTCGCACGGTGATTTGTTGTCGATGGGGCAAGTGCAATTTCTAATTGAATTTTGTGATTCGATGGTTTTTCTGCGCTTTAAATGTTTGTGTTGTGCCGGAAGAAAAGTGCATATTGGAAATGGCGTCGAAAAGAAGAACCGGTTATACAGGCTTTTGTTCAAAAGCTTGTGAAAAAAAGCTCATAAAGTTTGTAACGGGTGTAACTGGCGTTACTTGAAGAGCGTTGTGTTCTAATTGTTGAATGCAACATTGCACGTGATATGGGGTCAGAATGATGACAGGAGCTTTTCCAATAGGATTTTTGTACGAAGTAAATGCTGGTGACAGATTGGAAAACGGCACCGTGGATTTCAGCTAAGTGGTTTTGTTTTTTGTTTTTATTTAGAGGATAATGTAGAGGTTGTGTGTGTGTGTGTGTGTGTGTGTGTGTGTGTGTGTGTGTGTGTGTGTGATGGGGGGAGGGGGGCGGGGCGAATAGGATAGTGAGTCTGGTCGGCAAATTTTCAATATCACTACAGCAAAAAAAAGAGTTTTTTGTTTTATTGTCGCCATTTTCCCAATTTCGGATTTTTGAAGCATTTATGTTAACTAAATTTTTCTAGACAGTGAATTTTGAATTTGACAGGCACTATTTACCTCCTATTACGGAAATGAATAACACTAAATCGCTTTAGTTCTGAATCTCAATGTAGTGATTTTTTTTCTATACTACACAGATATTTCGAAAATATCAGAGCTTTTGCTGGGGTGTTCATTGAAAGTTTAGCTATAAAATAGTTTCGTGTTTCTTTTGACGTTCATCGATGAATATGAAAAATCGTAAAAAAAAATTCTAAATCTAAGGATTTTTAAATCCAGAAAAAGAAACATCAATGTAATGTTAGTTTTCGTGTTACAAACAAATGGTAGCTTTGTAAAGCTTTTATTCTGAGTTTTTGCAAGAGTTAATTTGCGTTTTCATTTTTTTTTAAGTCTCCGGTCAAATCAAAGGCTTGTGCAGTGTTTGGTAATGGATAATTTTTTCGTCAGTAGGGTCGGTTCGTTGTGTGTGTATGTGTGTGTGTGTTTGTAATTGACGTGATCGGTTGGTTCGGTGTTCGTGTTTTGCTCGCTAGGTCGTTCTTGCTCTTCTCGTTTTAAACTTTAAACGCGTGATAAAATTCGGAGAGTTGCATCGTTGCCAAGTGCATTGTACGTGTATGGAAGTGCCACGTTAGGGCGTTTTGCCCTTTTCGTCTTAAGCGCGCGGTAAAATTCGGAGAGTTACGCCGGTGCTAAGTACTGAGTTAGTTAGGACGTATAAAAACGCGATGTACTCGATAGTGTGCGACGCGACGATTTTTAACTTTGCTTTGATCACATCCCTTCCCAAAGGGAATCCAGATCTTATTTACCTTACTCACTAACAAACCACCCTTCCTGTGACGACCGTGGAGATTTAGAGGTGTATTCGGTCTCTAGTAGCAACGGAAGTCGAACTAACAATCCTTCCCTTTCCCCGATGAACCGTAAGGACGTGGCCGGCGCCGTTATTGACCATATAAGATGAGGAACCTTCGAAACGTGCACACAGAAAATGGTAAGCTAATCCCAAGCCCCATTTATTTGGATCTATGTGCAATTTTGATGGTTCTTGTCAATCACGGAGTAGCAACTACTGAAATGTACGGTTCATCCAAGCTCAAGCTCAAGCAAGCTCAAGCTCTATAAACTGTACCCATTCTTTTCTAGGATGATTCCTTTCTAGCGAATTCCTGCCGAGCAGAGATGTCAAAGTGCCTGATTTTTCAGGATTTTTTAAGGTTCATCCTGATAACCTGATAAGACTCAAATTTTCTCTTATTTTTAGAAATAAGCCTAATTTTGCCTGATTTTTTGGTTTTTACAAAAAGTTTAATGTTTCAGTAAGCAGAGCTTTGTACAGATCCGTTTAGAACTCAATAGACATTCAGCGCTTGTTCGTAGTCACTCCAACCTTGAACTCAATAGCTTCACACTTTAATGGATCGAATCTTCTATCAATGTTTTATAACTGGTTTTAGAAGATTTTGGCATCCTGAACTCGCATCTTTTGTCAGATTTTGTCTATCGCATCCAATTTACTGATAAGACGTTCAAAATAAAACAGTTTCAAGATGTATCAATCATTGATATCTTTTAATAATTTTTTACTTCATTGTTGAAAACTGCAGCTCTTTTCAACTTCCTACTTTGAAAAATATCTAAAATTTATTTTGGTTTGAAATTTCATTTGAATTCCGTTTGAACAGAACGGGGAAAAACAAAAAAATTAACAAAATTTCTGTAACTTCAAAGTCAAAATAACTTGCGTAAAAACTTTAATTTTTGAAAATCGTATACTACAGTTTTGCCGAAATAGTGAACAAATCTTTTAAATGAAACTTTTAAAAATTTTTTTTCAAAAACTAGATTTTATATAAAGCTAATAAAAAAAACTAAATATCAATTTTCATCTGGTTCAAAAGAAAAGAGCCAGAATCGAATTAGTTATCACATTTCAATTTAGGTGGATATGAGTAGTCAACTAAGCTAAGCTAATCACATCTACAAATTTAACTTTATGAACAGTTAAACGTTAATCAAATTGACTGATTGTAAGAAAATTCATATTTTCAACAACAGCACTAGAACATGACGTTAAAATATAGACTGCAGTTTTTAAACTTCCAAAATTGCACAGAAATTAGAAGGTTTGTTCTAAGAAAACGAATAATAAAATACAGAGAAAAAATCAACGATACTTATCAGATTGTTGCGTAGGTTTTTTTTCTTAGCCTGGTCATTCACGTGCTCCTGGGGGTACTGAATGTTCCGAATGCTTCAATGCTATTTTTGTCGAATTTGTTCTCTGTGAAATTACAACGCAGCTTTATAGAAGATCTTGCCTTTTTTGTTTTGCTTATTCATTTTTCAACTCCCTTTGGACACAATTACCAAAAAAAAATCGAAAATATTCCATTATTACAAAAACTAAAAATTTAGCTGTCACAAATTTGTGTCTGCTCATCTCTCAACTTTTAAAAATCTTCCACATTTAAACTTAAGTTCGCGAAAATCACTATGAAGAATTTTTGCAAAAGGCTTTGATTAGTATCTCAAATATTACAGTTTGAAAAAAAAAACAAGTCCAAAATGGTGAATTTTCAAACAACTGCTGAATCACTTTTTTTTAATAAAACGCTACATTTCGTCAGTTAATCGTGTAAGCGCTGGTCAATTTTTGATGGCAACCCTGCTTCCGAGTTAAGACGTTAGTTAGTGATGCCAATATTTCAACTGCCCATTTATTCTACCCTATTCTCATTTCCTACAAGGTAGTATTTTTTTAGCGGACCTCACAGTTACCTTGTAAAATTCATCGACAAGAACTGCTCAACTTCAGCTAGTCAGAATAAATTTGCGTCACAAGTCGTCACTGCCATTTTAGATCCAATGCTAGGGATTTTTATCCTGAGAACCCACTGTGCCTGCTGAATTGAGTTTTATTTTTGACGCTAACAGATATATTAGAAAGTTAAAGGGTGTCCACGATGAAATTGCCACACACCAAATTGATTCGAGAAAATCGAGTTTTCATCCGATTGCCATCAAATTTTCAGGGATTGAAAAATAACTATTTCACATCATTTTACCATTTTACTCGCATTTTATTTACAGTCCATACGCAAATGCCCGCACCTTGGCCTTAACCCCGGCCAGAAGATTCTGCACAACCTGTAAATCAACCATTTTTTGCAACCAATTTCGGCTTAGGTGTAGCTTCTTAGCCACATCCCGAACGGTGGCGTTCGGATTTCGGTTGAAGGCCCCAAGTACGCGGTTGTGATTTTTGGTGTTGTACGGAATACTTTTTCTTTCACTTCTGGGCTTCCGATCGATGGTCAATCATTCCTTGTATCGCTTAATCACTCGAAACACCGTGGAATTCGCGATTCCCAACGTTTTAGCGATGGAACAATGCGAAAGATTCTTGTTCTAGTGATGGATGCGCAAGATTTTATCACGCTCGAGCTGTTCTTTCGACTCCATTTCCGCGAGTTTTTATCACAGAACTTTGAAACTTGTAGGATGTAAACAATGCACTATGAACTAAATCAACTCAAGTTTTCATTAAATTCTACCCAACGGTACAAAAGTTAGAGTAATTTCTTGGTGTGGCAATTTCATCGTGGACACCCTTTACGAATGGACCTTTTTATACCACACCCATGTGAAAAAATTAAAATTGAAATCAAGCCAATTTTACTTCTTGAACTAATCCATGTTGTATTTTTAAAAGTGAATAAGAAATATAAAATTTTTTTACATGGATGTGATATTGAAATCTGATTATATTTTTTTTAACATTGCGATTTGAGTTTTGAAATATTTTAAGCTAAGGTACATGGACTAAGTTCAGGTGAATTCCATGTTCCCATGAATAGGAAACTCTTGTTTTCAGTTATTTTCTATGTGTTATATTATCTGTAGCAAACACAAACGTTCATGAAAGCAAACATATGACAGACCTTTCATAAGGAAGATTCAAAATCCTCAAAATTTGGAATTTATGAGACATGGATTTTAAGGGTTTGAGAATCAAAATTTAGTTCGAAAATTCAAAACATAATTTTTGTCGCGTACTTTACAAAATTGAACATTTTTTTTTTTTGTTTTTTTTTTTTTTTTTTTTTTTTTTATAATCAATTTATTGTTCAGTTTAGGTTTATGTACATACATGTTGTGATTATTCTACTGTCAAGTGAAATTCTAATGCATCTACATCTACTACATTATTGCATTCATTCATAAAATCAATAAATTTGGCTAAAATTTTAAATATTGCAATGCGTTTTGCAAGCCCTACTCTATCAAGTAGCGGTACGATAAGATCATTCACAAGAACTATTTGATGATCGTTGAACAGCAAGTTGATCTTCTGTTGGAGTAAGCGCACGCCGGCTCTCACTCGCTGGCATGAAAAAAATTTGTGTTCCACTGTCTCTACCTGGCCACAGTATTCGCAGTTTTCGTCGGGCACACGCCGTTGTGTGTACAATAGCTGACGATGGGCTATTTTTTGGTTAGTCCATATGTAGAGCAGTGATCTCACGCCCGTCGATAGGCGAGACGATGAAATATTGCTCCACACTCGATTCCAGTTGACGGCTGGGAAGATCCTCTCTACGCGAGGCTGATCTGTTTGGTCGATGAAAAAACTGTTCAAACTTGCTGCTGTCGGGTTTTCAATTATTTGGCTTGGTAATTGGGGATACGTGCTGAGAATCATCTTCAAGCAGGGTAGGTCCGTGGGACGAGTTTGATTTCCGAGGTTTGCTTGTTGGATAAAGCTACGATAGAACGGCATGGAATCAGCTTCACGCATGTGTCTGTTGATTAGAAGTGCTTTAGTTTTCAATGCTGGCAAATGTAAACCAAGTCCGCCGTTTTTTTTCGTTCGCGCTAATTGTTGCATGGGTACGCGTGCCACGGCGCCTCGCCAGATGAAGCTACCCATGGTTGCTGTTATCCTGCTTGTGTGTACGCAGTACGGGGGAAGAATTGATGATATGTACCATACTCTGGACAAGACAAATGTGTTCAGAAGTATTACTTTCTGGTACACGTTGAGGGAACGAAGCGAGTGGAGCCACATTAGTCGAGAGAAGCTAGTGACGAGGGCATCCCAATTGAGCCTTATCATGTTGCGTATCGAATTGCAAAAAATAACACCCAACACCTTGGTTGTGTTCATCGTTTCAAGCCATGCGATGCTGATGGGATTCCCATTTACAGATCCAACATCTATTGCTGTTGTTTTCGACAAGTTCAAAACTGCTCCCGCTACTCTCTGGAATCGTAAAAACAGCTCTCGCATTTGATCGATTTTTTCGGCGCTTGTTATTATCCCACTGATATCGTCTGCATAAGCAACCAAGAGATCAGAGCCACAGACCACCTGTAGCTGTCGCAATAGTGGATGGATATAGAGAACGAACAGATGCATGGAGAGAGGATCTCCCTGTCGCACCGATCGGCCAATTGGGAAAGGAGCGGAGAGATGCCCATTTATCAACAGTCTCGAACTGGATTGCGCATAAATACGCGTCAGCAATTCTACTAGGCGCGAATTTATTCCCAAGCGTATCATCGTGTTGAAGAGATAACTGTGGTCTACTCTGTCGAACGCATGGTCTAGGTCGAATGATATCAACTTTCCCCGTTCTTTTCTGGCGGTTAGTTGAGCTATCCGATCCTTCAGAGCCAACGTGGCTTGGAAGATGTTTCGACGATTGTTGGAGCACTTTTGGATATCACTGAGCACATGGTTTTCTTCGAGCACATGGTTTAGTCTCTCTTTGAGTATTCTCGAGAGTATTTTATAGTCACTGTTGAGCAGTGAGATTGGACGGAACGAGCCTGCATTGTTCCCAGACCCTCGTTTTTTCACTAACACGATAACTCCATCAACGAATTGAGCCGGAAAATTTCCACTTATTGCTTCATTCATAACCAAATTTAATTCACGATGAATCACGTCGAACGTTTTCAGATAAAATTCCCTGGGAATACCGTCTGGTCCCGGGGATTTTTTCGGTGAACTGAATTTAATAGAGTTCAGAATTTCAGTGGTACTTATACTGTTCATGCAGGCATCGTTTCGTTCATTCTCGTCTGGCACTAATTGAACACACGGAAATGTTTGTTCACTATGTTGATCTTCCATTGGAACATGTGCATATAAGTTTTTAAAATACTCAACCATGTACTCTTGTATTGCCATTGGATCTTCTAACACTTCACTTTCTTCGTTTTCCACTTTTTCAATCGTCGTTTTCTTCCTTATTCTTTCTCCAAGCTGGAACGTTGAGAGGGGCTCTCCGGAAACGTAGGTTTCGTTTGCCCGCACGAATAGTGCAGTAAAACGACGCTGGTGTGCCAGCATCTCTGCCTTGATTCGGTTTATATTTTGGATCTCGTTGGGATGTTGATAGTAGCGTTCATATGCTTCTTTCAGGTACATGTACAACCGCTGCTGTTCGCAATGGAAACTATCGAAGGCTTCTCTAGATTTCCATTTGAAAAACGATTTTATTTTCCGTTTGGCACACAGGAGCCACCAGTCCATCCAAGATCGGTAGTTTTGCCGTTGTCGAGTCCAGAATTGCCACCTATTCCGGAAATCTTCGACACATTCGTCGGTTAAAAGGTGAGGACGTAGGGACCAAAATCCTCTGCCGGGGGATGAGTGAGGAAGCGGAATGCAAATTCGAGCTGTGACTGCCATGTGGTCTGAAAAACAGCAGACGTGCACATCAGCTGTTCTCAGCTGGTTGAGGAGACCAGTGCTGACGTAAAAACGATCGAGCCTGGATGTGGAGTTGTGTGCTATATAGGTGTGTCCTGGGATGCCGGGTCGTAATGCTATCCATACATCATGTAGCTGAAGCTGTTGGATTGTCGCTTGTAATGCAGGGCTCATATTATATCCCGTGGCATCAGATTGTCTGATGACACAGTTAAAATCGCCCCCCAGGATTATGTTGGGGGTTCGATGTCGGAGATGGTAGGCGATGGTCTCGTTGAAAAACCTTTCCCTGTCATTTCGCATTGCTGAACCAGAGGGCGCATACACATTGCAAATCGTTGTGTTGTGTATTCTTAGTGCGATCAATCTGCCATCAGAACTCTTCTCTGTGTGCGAATATCGAATGTGCTCTTTCAGTGCGATTGCCGTTCCTCTTCTGTTGTGGTCTACGTTTGCTATTACATTATAGCCTGGGATGGAAAGTTGCTCGCTGTAAACTTCTTGCAAAAAGACGATGTCAAGGGCCATGGTTCGGATGAATGTTCGAAGCGCGTTTAGTTTGGTAGTGTTGGTGATTGTGTTGATGTTTATAGTTCCGAGGTTGCAGCTGATCATAGCCATCACATGCAAAGATCCTCCTCCTGGGTGGATACGTTACCGTCGACAGCTGTTTTCAACTTTTTACTCGGTTGACTTTGTTTCACTTTCTTCCTGCTGCTGTTAGAAGAGTCTGAGGAAATCGAAATATCGGATTCGTTTCCATCAGTTTTGGTGCGTGTGATGTCGTGGCTTCTAAGCTGGATCGTAGAGGTGGTGGTGGTGGTGGAGGTGGTCGGTTTGGCGGGTGGTGGCATGAGTGGTTGCTGCGATTTCTTCGTGATATCGAGCTGCACTGGCTTATCCACGAAAACGGTCGGAGCCGTAGTTGGTTGTGTGTGTTGTTGTCGCTCTTGAACGCTTGTTTTGGCGCTCGGAGCCTGTACGGGACGTGGGTTAGCAGCGTGGGGTGGGTTTGGATGTGTGTTCATTTTGGTAACGTTTGCATACGTTTGGTCTGCAGCCAGTTTCTGGACAAGCAGTTTTTTGTTTTGTATACACGGGATACCCGTGTGTACAAATTCCCCGCAATGACCGCAGGTCTGCCGCTGGCCTTTGTAGATCAGAGCAGTTGTTTCTCCACCGATTGTAACATGTGATGGTATGTTTCTCAACACTACCATGCGCACCGAACGAATTCCTGTCGGCGTACCACCGAAAAACAGCTTTTCGTCCCACAATACATCTCGGATTGTGAGAACTTCACCGTAGGCTTGCAAGAAGTCAGCAACTTGCTGGTTGGTGATGGAGCGAGTAAGATCTAACAGTCTTACTTCCACTGCCCCATCCTCCATTTCGATACGTACTTTGTACGATTTCCCGTTGTAAACAAGGGAGTGTTTGTCATCGTGATCTTGTACGACACGCTGAGCGAGTTCGAGGTCAGTGACCTCCACGTAAAAACAACCAAGGCGGCGGTTTGGTTGTATTAGTAGGACGTTTTCGCGCTTCAATCCAAGCTCATGAGCAATGAATTTATGCACTTCTTCGTGGGTAGGTGGCTTTGGAGCCAACGAAAAGTCTATACGAAATGTGTTCTCGCGGCGCCCCATCGCGAAAAACACCATGCGCGGCGGCACTTGGTCCCCGACGGATTTCGGATAGTAAAATGTACTTTAAAAGTAGTCCGTGTTCGACTTCCGATAGCAACGATAGAAAAAAACCGACCGTCTAGCTCGGAAGTTGAGCGCTAACTAACGAAACAAATATTTTATCGAATTTCGTTTTACGACTTTTGTCCATCGGCTGCGTGAGATTACTGATCTGTGCGGTTGTGGAAGTGTAGACAGCTATAATCATTCAAATTCCAAATTTAAACACGCCATGCGTTGGGATGGAATTCAAAAATAATAAAGTCCAAATTCTTGGTGGATATGAACATCAGAAAAATATATTGTGTTCGATTTTTGTATTAGCATTTTAAAGTGTTTTTATGTACAAAAGTAAGATTTATTTCATGTAAACTATCCGTGTAAGTATTTGTTGTTTAATACATTTTCAATCATTAGGCCCAACTTTGTATTTGTATGTATGTATGTATGTATGTATGCAGGGTTGGTCGGCTCTTCTCAAACAACAAAGAGCCGGGAGAAACCAACTCTATTTTCAGTTCGGCTTCCGAACTTCCGAGTGTAATCCTCTTTCGCTGATCGTGCTCCACTCGTTACCCGAGTTTACACGAGCTGTAAGTGACTCGGACGGCAAGTGTGAGAGCATTTGCATCCGAGTGGGAGAAAGAGAATTCTAAACAAAGAGCGCCCTGTGTTTCAGTCATACACCTCAGAGTAAAGAAGGAAAAAAATATTTAGACTCCCACCACACAACGTAGAAAAAATATAAACAATTTCTACTCCGCTACTATGCTCACTGCTGTTAGCTGTTTTGAATTCTTTTTTTTTACAAAAGGTAGCGTTCGAAGAAGAGGTGACAGGTGGTTTCATCAAAAAATCAGGACACCGCGAAGAACAAAAACCAGGATTTTTCAGGACCCCCGTAGATTGGTGGAAATGAAATGCAGCTCTTCTTAGATTGCATAAATTAAGGCGAAATAGCGGTGCAGTATACGCCTTAATTTGTGCAGCAGAAGAGATATGAAGTAAGGTGGCTTTTAGTTTATACCGAAAAACACCGTTCAAATATCATCTGAACCGAAGATTACCACTGGTTTAAGAGGTTATACTGTTTTTATTGCAAAATCAATTGCATTAAGATCAGGACGGCTTCTAGAAAATCAAGACACCGCTGGGAGCTTTGATTCGGAAAGTAGCATCTTTTCTCGTGAACGTACCAAGAATAAACTGAGTTAGCTCTCGAATTCTCCTCAGCACATTGCGCAACAGATTTTTCCGGAGAAGGGAATTCTCTTCATCAACGGATATGAATGCTCTCGCTCACTCTTATGTGTTGACAATCTCACTCTTCATTTCAGTGCGATTTATCTCTCCCCGCACCGATTGGGGGAGCAAACGAAAAAAAATGCACTCTCTTTCACTGAACAAGCCGATCTGAGGAGTTTTGCCACCCATGTATGTATGTATGTATGTATGAATGTATGAAAACCCACCAGTGGCTGATAGGTCTTTCGACCCGAGGCGGTACGGGAAGTCTCGATCGCATATTCAAATATTGTTCATACTTAACTCATCAACAATAATTGCAGCACAACCAAGGGGTCCGTTACCACTGGCTTGGGACAGGTTTGACTCATCTCACTCCCTTCCAACTGTTCAAAACAACCCACAATCCATTGTATATCAGTCTTCCGTTCGTTTGATGTCCTGTCCAACCCCCCGCTGAACCCCATAATAGAGTTAAGCTATTTTGAACATATGAAAAAAAAAACACTGTTTACATCTTACCTCTTTTTCATTTGTAAAGGATACATGTTGAAACGGATAATTTCCGGGAATATTTAAAAGACAGGAATAGGCAAGCCTGCAGCCAAATCCGTCAGTTGCCAACAATCGCTCTTCTTGCACTAACCGGGGGTTGACCAACGTGTGTAGGGTTTTGAGAAACGGCTAGTGACCAACAACACCCACCTTGCGAGCAACAGCAATTGCTCAGCAACATTTGGGACCCGTAAAAGTTTAACGAGTTCCGAAATTGAAGGTTTGGCACCACCATTGCCACCCGGTTCACCACGTATGATCTTCGAGCCCCAAGACATCCCGCAGTAGCATTTCCTGTTGGCCGACCACCTCATCGAGTACACACTACACGGTATTTTGAATTTCTGACTTGATCAGGTATTCGAGGACTGTTGTAGCTATCCCTATTGGTCAGCTTATAATAAACTGGTCTGTTGCGAAGCGTTGATGTTACTTCCCGCAACATTGCTGATACTGATTGCATTGGATGCCGAGGACACTGGACAGGAACGTGGACAGGAACGTGGTAATCGTTCCGGGCGTTCTTGAAAACAGATTGAGAATCTCTAACATTTGAACAAATTTTCAGCACAAATCACAAGAAAAAATGGTTTTTTCTCCAGGAGTTAAAATTGGCAGCGAAAAAAAAATCACACCCGTCGTTCACGGCCGCAGCCTACTCTTTTTCCATTAGGCCCAACTTTGTATTTACACGCAAAATAATTTGCACGTCGCAAATACGAGAAAACTACATAATTTTTATCCACTTGATTTTCGCGTAGATGCTTCAAAATAAACATGTGAATACACCTTAATGGGAATTTGTGCCTCATGACGGTCACCTACACATAACGTGAATTTTTAGTGAACTCAACGCAATGTGGTAATGAATGTTATAAGGATTTAAGATTGAATCTAGCCAAACTAGAAATAAATTTGTATTGGTAATTTAATCAAAATAATTAATTTAATCAAAATAATCTTTCAGCTACTGTATCGCTTAGTAAATAAATGCTAGAGCATGCTAGGTTGCTAGGTTAAAATTACCAGATTGACCAATTTTATCCGGTTTGGCCCGAATATTTAATACAAAATTTGGAAAGAGTCCGGCCCGGCCCATTTTCCCGGATTCCATTGAAAAAAGCCAAAATTTTAACCGGGTGGGTCCACTATAACGGCTAATCTGTCGATGAGTTTTGATGAAAAGTATAATTTTTTCAGTTCGTTTTTCTTGATTTTTGTTGAGTAATTTCTGGGTTTTGACAAAATTTGCCCGGATAATTGGTGGCAGAGATGTTAAAATCGCGAGTCTACATACTCGCACTTTGCCCTTTTTTGCAGAACGATTTTATTTCGTTAAACTCAATCTGCAATGATGCTATCTAAAGTTCAACTCGGAAAGCATCAGGAAGTAAGCTTCGGGTAAACTCGGCAGGAGTAAACAGCAATCGGGGGAGAAACAGCAGCGAAGCAAACGAACAGTTCAGCGAATTAAAGAAAAAATCGTTTTCGTTCGGCAGCCGAACACATCAATCGGACAACGCATGGGGGCGTGGCTAAAAGTGATAGATTCAAGGGAACGGGAAACGAGCGAGAGAAGGGTGCGAGGAATGTTAACTCGGTCCGTCGGGCAACGATCGCTCGTGAGCATTCGTGTACGGTAAACTTCGTTCTGTTGTTTCATTGGTGTGATTTTATTCCTGCGAGGAGGGGAAAACATCAACTCGGAACTGTTCTCTTCGTTTTGTGTGCAATCACGCCATGATTGGAACGAAGATAAAATCAATCTGCACACAACAAGTTAAACTCGGAAAAAATCAGCCGAATGATTCTTTCCGAGGCGAGTTTAAACACCGCTGATTGGTGGTCAATTTTAAAATCAAATGCCTGGATTCAGCCATATTTAGGTATACATAAAATTGCCCTAATTTGTCCGACCCGGATACGTGCTGAAAAAATCCTGGCAACCTTCTGCTAGGTATTTTTCTCTCTTTGGGGGGATCCAATTCTTTACCACATGTGGTTTTCAATTTTCGTTAAGTTTCATGATAATGATTAATTCTAGAACAGCATGATTTGAGTGCGTTAAATGCATTATTTCTCAACAATTGTCATTGTTGCGTCCGTCATGGAGGGATGCTCTGCGGGATAAATACAAAGGCGAGAAATATTGTAAAAAGTGCTCGGTTAGTAGTGTCAGTGGTAGTTGATCTCGTGTTCGCGATACCGTTAAATGTGCCAAGAAGACGTTTTATTTGTGGAGAAGCCGCCCTGCGTCGAAGTTCGCCCCAGAACCCCCAAGCACCACCCTGCACGTCAACGCTGAATAACAGGAGTTGTGGAACTTCACTACCAGATGGCAGTGGAGTAATACGGCGAAAAGGGCGAAGCGAATCAAGTATCGAGATGGGGCGAAAGAACGGTGATGTCAAACTTGACGCGGCTACGGGGTCAAAGAACTGCCGAAAATCGGCCATTTCGCTACGATAAGCCAAAACGCCAGCACATAAAGGCGCAAGATTTTACTTGTGGTGAAATTATTGAATTCCGGAAGTGAAAGTATAACAGGATATCCCGGTAATTCTTACCCTAAGCCCGGTAGCAACAGTGACCACCGTTCGTCAACGCCATATTAAAACCCCATCCCGATTTCCTAACAGGACCCCGAGGTTTTACCTTGATCCGAGGTTCGGCTCGTTGTGGCAAGGTGTTGCCTAGAAACCGCCATCGCTGCAGGCCGCCATCACACCGCAGCGATAATTACTAAGCCCAACTGCGCTTCACACGAGCCTTAGAAACGCTAGTTTGCAACCTACCGTGTGTCGGGAGTGCCGAGGACCCGCATTTACAATCCACCGTGGTAAGCCATCAAGCCTGAAGCCGCCGACACTCACCTTCGGCCGCTATCGTGGGGACCTACAACCCGAAGCCAACGTTGTACGTGTTGGAAACAAACCGTCGGCCACCTGCATCAATTACCGAGCAGCAGCGCTGTTGAGGAGCGGAGAGGCTGGTCCACCCAGGAAGGCGAGGCACAAGGTGGTGCAATCACTACGTGTCTCGAGGTAGGGGGTGGGACGTAGTTCCTAGTGCGCGCAAACCCAAGACCAATCCAATTAACTTCAATAAACGTGGGAGGTTTTCAAAGCTGATAAAGTGTTTTCTTGGCTAGCCGAATCGTCTATTAGCTTAAGCCGACCCTGAGGCATATATAGGGACTTTCAGCACTGCTGAACCCGCTAGCCGAACACATTTGTTATAATATAAGAAAAGACCAACCGAGTATAACGTTTTTAAACCAAAGCTTCGATCGATTCCTGTTGTAGACTTCTTCGATGCTGCGCTGCTGATACGTTCGTCCTGTGACGGACCTGATTCGGCGAGGTTGGCAGAAACGGAGAATGAGCATGTAGATAGAGCTAGAATTAGTAACTAAATAATTTCTGAACTAAACCACTTTTGAGAAATACCTTTGAAAAATCGAAGCGACAACAGTATACAGCGGGTTATTTACAGTTTCGAATAAGCCAGAACGACCTTAAGAAAATGCAATTCCAATCATAGTTGGAATTTGATGCCTGATTTTCAACCAACTTACGATTTTCCCCAGTTTTATTTCTAAGATATTAAAGCATTCCAACTTAGTGCATCATCAACTCAAACTCTCGAAATTACGGAATATTCTCAGCGTCGATCCACTAAAGCTTTTAAAGATTTCCTTTACTCAAAAGACCCACTTTAAATTGTCTTTCAGATACCCTGATGAACGCTAGCGCCAAAGACTTGGTCGCAAACTCGCCGAAGCTCCTGACCGAAGATGAGCAACGTACCGATATGTTCTACGCATTTACCCCGGTGGTTGAGCCGGCTGATTCGGTGGAACCATTTTTGGTGGACAACTTCATCAGTGCCACCATGGACTCGTCCCTCAATGGTTTACCGCTGATGAGTGGGATCACCAGTAACGAGGGACTTCTGCTTGCTACCTCAGCACTAGCTAGAATCCATGAGTATCGCTCCGATCCTACGAAGTTCGTTCCCCGGGAGCTAACACTGACTCCAGAACAGCTAGCGGAAGTCGGAGACGAAATTCGAAACCACTTTTTTGTGGATGGGCAAATAAATGAGGAACAAATATCCGCGGTTACAGATATCATTTCCGATAACATGTTTGTAACGGCTGCTTACGTCGCTGGTGAACTTCATGCGCGTTATCAGCCCGAGTAAGTTATTCGAGTAAACAAAACTGAGTTAGGGATTAAAATGTTTTTTTTTTTTTTTTTTTTCATTCCAGAACGCCGCATTACTTCTACGTATTTGCGTTTGAAGATGAACTGAACAAGTTCAAAAATGTATTTCAGGTTCCTGCAGATTCGAAAGGTGCATGTCATGGAGACGATTTAACATACATTTTCAATTCGGCAGCTTTGAAAACGGAAGTCCCACCAGATTCGCGAGCCAATCGCTTCCGCGAGACCATGTGTAAGCTGTGGACCAACTTTGCGAAATACAGTAATCCAACTCCCCCGGAGGGAGGTATCGATTTCGTGTGGGAACCGGTGAAGCCCGTGAGTGATTCGAAATTCATCTTGAACGGAGCCCAATTGGACGAGGAGCTGAAGATGATCGAAAATCCTTTCCTGGATCGGGTCCAGTTCTGGAGGGAGCTGTATGAAAAATACTACGGTGGTTATCTGGTGCCTAAAGCTTGAGAACATAAAAAAATGTGCTGGTACCTTGCTGTTAATAAACCAAATCAATCCAACAAATAAGGATATTTTTAAAAATTGTACTTTGAAACGTTTGTAAAATGTTGTTAAAATGATTACAAGCAAAGATGCCGAAAAAAAGAGTTATTCGATTTTCCTCATGCTTGCAAGTCAATATTAATCCGAAACTGCAACAGCTCTCAAGGATCCCACTTATTTTGTTTATATAAGTGGAAACTTTTTTTTATCTAACCATTGAAAAATTTATATTTGCCTTATAATCCTGCTCAAAATAAGCAAGTTAAATTGATCGTGTTTCAAACTGAGGAGTTCCTTGGTAGAGCATTAGTACACCCAAAATAATTTTGAAATTCTTTCTACGGGATTTTTCACGTAAATTGAGATTTTGTTGCATCATATCGATTCTACGTGAATTTTGTAGTAACTACAGAGTATCAAGGATGCCCTGGTAAAAGCTGCTTTACTTTCACATAACTTTCACATGATTTTCACGTAAATTCCAAGTGGATGATCTAAATCCGTTTTATACAATTGTCTCAAGAGAGTGGTTGTTAATTCTTATTAGAAAAAGAATTGTCAGCCAACTGTTGTGAAAATTTGTGTGTCCCCGGTAGAGGAAATTGACAAGCATAATTAGATTTAGCTTTGTCTTTTTGGTAAGTGTCTTTGACTTTTTGATGATTCTAAATAATAATAAATTGATTTTTGTTTCCATATTTTGATAGCAAGGGATGGATCTGGATGCATGTACCCTTCCGAAACTGGTGCCGGTTACTGTTTTTTTGGTTCGACTTCCCGGAATACGAAACACAGAACACCATATAGGCAACAACGGAGAAGGTAAAATTATGTTTTAATTAGATCATTTATTTTTCATTTCTGAATACTTTTCCATTTTTTTCAGCATTCCGCAAACCGCCCTGCGTTGCTGGAACTGTGGGAATTGAAGTGTTTTATTGTGGTAAAAGTGAAGTGTAAGCGAAAAATATTGTGAAAATAAAGTTAGTCCTAAATGAAATTTTGTTATTTTTTCACTATAAACATAAACAAAAATATTAATTGACCTACATTTCATTCCAATTCTAAAAACACTCTTCGTAGCTTTCATAAGCACAGTGAGTTGAGTTCACTAAAAATTCACGTAAATTGTAGGTAAGGCCCATGAAGCACGCATTCTTATAGGGACGTGTTTACATATTGATCTCGTAGGATCTACGTGAAAATCAATTGGATAAAAATTATGTAGTTTTTCACGTAGCTACGACGTGCAGATTATTTTGCGTGTGGAGATGAAGACTTTTTAACAAAGCTAGAGCTGACTCAAACTGGGATGACTATCGTAAGTCCCTGACTGAGTACAATAAAAATATTCGAAAAGCTATGATAAGTAGTTGTTCTTCAGTCATCTCACTAGAAGGGAAGAAGAGCCTATTCTCCATCTTCGATGAACAAATTAAACACATTTTCATCATCATTTAATTTTTTTTATTTTTCATTATAATGAATTTTAAAATTGATTTTACATTAACTTGTTGACTCGGGCGAACAGAGCACCATTGATCGGGGCACGATGAGCATTTTCTGCCGTAGAATCTAGCAGCGAATCCAACTCGATAAAGTCAACTGAATTATAGAGCCACAGCTTGAATAGTTTACATCTGACGATTTAGCCTAATGGTATGGTGTTGGAGAGGTTTTACAATTTCACAGTTTTATTGATTAGATCATAGGCTTCAGCCCTTTATCTTATTCTATAATATAAATGACACTTAATAACTACAGTAGTTTGCGTTGTAAAAAGCCATCATTCGGTACATTGGTTCGTTTCTGGCGTAATTCTGGATGCGATTAGCTAGTTGAAAAGCCCTTACGCTTCGTAAACTGCTGAGGCCTTGGTACGGAGATATACAAGATAATAAATACGGCGAATAATATCTTCCACAGATTAAATCCTTTAAAAACAGTGCGTCGATCGATTTTCTTCGGGTTTCCAGCGTGTCATAACCAACCAGCATGCACAAGACTCGATATTCCGGCATTTCTGATTGCCACCCAAGGTTTCTCAAAGCATATTTCATGAACTTCTTCTGAACTCTTTCTAGTCTGTTGTTGTGTATGTTGTAGTACGGTCGCCACACAATGCCGGCATATTCAATGACGGTCCTCACTAATCCTAGATAGATAGAGACAATCGTGTAGGAATTATCCAGCTCGTGACAGATTCTACTAACCATTCCGAACACAGAATTTGCCTTTGCTACAACTTTTTCAATGTGTTTTGAAAAAGTTAACTCCGCGTCCAACTCCACACCTAAGTGTTTTACTGAGCTTTGCTTAGCAATGATGAAATCGTTATCTAAGCGGTATTCATAAGTGATATTGCTTATTTTCCGAGAAAATGTTATCAAGTTGCATTTCAAGGAATTGATCTTTAGGCCGAATCTACTACAACACTCTGTGAACCTGTGCAAGGCGTTTTGCAGAGTCACACAATCCTTCGGGTGACGAATAGGCAAAAACATTTTTCAATCATCGGCATAAACAAGCGAGAACACATCGGTCAGCCCTTCAGGAAATTCGTTCATAACAGTGATGAAAAGAAGGGGTCCCAAGTGACTCCCTTGTGGAACACCACTGTTGACCAAGAAAGTACTAGATCTCACATTCTCCAGTTTCACGTATTGCGTTCTTTCGAACGAATTCATTGGAGACAGGATCCGGTTATTCCATTCTTGCATAATACCGATAGTAGAGCGTTTATATTGATTACGTCAAAGGCTTTGAACATGTCAGTGTATATTGCGTCAACTCGAAAACTTTGCAGCATCCACTGTGAGGTTCTCAATACAAACTCTGGTTATCAGAAGATTCGATTTCGATTCCTGGTCGAGGTGTTTATTTTATTTATTTACCATTTGGTAGGTATGTATAACTACAACTTCACGAGAATTGTTTCATTAAATAGAATGGTTAGACAATGAAAACTGATGGAATGAATCAATGTGTTCATGATATTTCTACAATGCCGTTTCTTCTATTTTTCTTAACATCTTCTTATGACAACTGAAAGACTCATATGCTAGCTTTCTCAGCGCTGACATTGTCCTCCCAGCGCAACCGGATTACATATGTCTGGAAGAAGCCAATCAAAATATATCACATATCCCATAACAAGACAAAGCAGGGTGAAAACATCCCATCAGCAAGGATTTTCTCGAAAGATGTATCCAGTGCTGTGTGAGTATGTTTTCAGCGAAAACTCATAAAATATGATTTTAAAGAGAACTTGCATTTTGGTTATTCTTTAACCGATTTCCAAAAGTGGGAGAACGGTTGAAAAATAACCGTTTTCTGGGGAAAAAATTAAAAATGGTTCATAGGGATCGTTCCTTTGGGAGCAAAAAGTTTGTTTCCGGAGGAATTTAAATTTGATTGCGTAGACATGCTGCAACCAACATTATCTATTAAACAAACAAGTGAAAATATTACATTTGAAATCAAAGCAATCAAGATATCAAACAACCGTTATTTGTCAGTGAAAAACTTTTCACTTTACTTTAGTAACAAACCACACTTCGTAGAATAAAGACCCTTCAAACCATCCTGAGTCCCTCATTATTCAAGAGGTTATGGGCTCCCCTGCTAATACTGTTTGCGGAATTCCGCAGTTCCAAGGTGGACCTGATTTTCAACACTGGAGTTTCCGGGTAAAAATGTACCTGGATTCGGTTGGCGTCCTAGGAAACCTGACGGAGAATGCACCTGCTATGGCTATCGAGAGGACCAAGTTTGAAGAGGCGGACAGGAAGGCAAAGGCGTTAATTGTCGGTTTCTTGGCAAATGAATGCCTGGAAGTGATCCGGGAGAAATCTACAGCAAAGGAGATGTGGTCGGCACTGGAGGCGACATTCGCGACGAAGTCGATCGGAACACAGCACCTCATCCGGAAGCAATTGAACCGTTTGAAACTGAAGGAAGGCGAACCGTTAAGACCTCATCTGCTAGTGTTTGATGACCTGGTCCGGCAAATGAAGACGGCCGGCGCAAGAGTCGATGAAGCTGATCAAGTCATTTTGTTGTTTCAAACGTTGCCAGATTCATTTGATCCCCTGGTAACGGCGCTGGAAAACATTCCTGAAAAAGATTTGACAATTGACGTAGTCAAACAACGCCTACTGGCCGAGGACATGAAGCGGATGGAACGTAGCGAAGGTCATGGAGAACTGAAACTAGCTGCTTTTTCGGGTGAGAAGACCAAAAAGTCATCCAAGTTCAATGGCAAGTGTCACAGATGCGGAAGGCGAGGTCACCTCAAGAAGGATTGCCGTCAGAAGTCTGCAGGTGAAGCTAATTCAGCAAGCCAGAAAAATGCAGTGAGTTTCGTGGCCAATCGAGGTGGTTCCAAGCAATGTGGCGGCAAGTTGATCTTCAAGCTCGATTCGGGGTCAAGCGATCATTTAGTCAATACAAAGAACGTTTTTTCGAAGATCCGAAATTTGACTCAACCGATCATCATCAACGTGGCTAAGGATGGAGAATCGATTGTCGCTCGTAAGGCTGGAGCGATCAACGGCGAAAGCAACAAGCAGTTTCCCATCAACATGAAGGAGGTCCTCTACGTTCCAGAGCTACGCGACAACTTAATGTCGGTGAAGAAATTGACTGCGGCAGGCATTGGTGTCAATTTTTCCGGAAAGGTTGCGTTTCTCAAGAAACAAGGACATACTATCGGCACGGCTCATCTCAGAGGAGGTCTATATGAACTGGAAGTCAAAGTCGGAGTACCTACAGCAAATCTGTGCAAGTCTAAAGCCGATGAGTTGTGGCATCGACGTCTCGGCCACTTGGGCCAACAAGGAATGCAGGCATTGATGAGGAACGGCCTGGTTACGGGTGCCGATTTTCAAGGAGAGCAGCTGAATTTCTGTGACGCTTGTGTACAAGGGAAACAGTGTCGTGATCCCTTCAGCGGAACTCGTCAGCGAGCATCTAGGGTTCTAGAAAGAATCCATTCGGACGTTTGCGGGCCCATCGATCCCCCGGCCTGGGATGGTTCCAGATTTTTTGTATCCTTCATCGATGACCATACGCACTTTGCAGTCGTGTATTTGATGCGAAAAAAATCGGAAGTTTTTGGAAAGTTCCAGCAGTATGAAGCGATGGTCACGGCAATGTTTGGCACCAAGATTTCAAGATTGACTACTGACCAAGGCCGTGAGTATCTTTCTAATGCGCAAAAGGACTATTATTCCAGAAAAGGCATCCAACTCGAGACGACGGTGGCGTACACTCCTCAACAAAACGGCGTGGCGGAAAGGTTCAACCGAACCATAGTTGAGAAGGTCCGTGCGATGCTTATCGATGCGAAGGCTCCCAAGCAGATGTGGTGTGAAGCTGTCCTAACTGCAGTCTACTTGGTCAACCGAAGTCCGACAGCAGCTCTCACCAAGGCTACTCCTGCTGAGTTTTGGTACGGAACTAAACCCTGTCTAAAGAAGCTCCGTGTGTTTGGGTGCAAGGCCTTTGCTTGGGTCCCGAGTCAGCAGCGTAAAAAGCTAGATGCCAGAAGCCGTGAAGTTGTCATGGTTGGTTACGCGCCGAATGGTTACCGGTTGTGGGACCGGAATTCAAGAAAAATCGTCATTGCTCGTGATGTGAAATTTGACGAAAACAACTTTCCGTTCGAGAAGTCACCCGAAGAAAATAAAGTCAAGCCGCTGATGGTGGTATTCCCTCACGAGCAAGAGGGGGAAGTTGAAACCCAAGTCCCTGATGCAGATGAAGCCCTAGTTGCTAAAGACGTGGCAACGGCGTCTGATGAAGAGGAAGAGTCAGATGAACCTGATTTTCACGAACTGACTGATGAAGATGGACTGTCCGACGAGACTGACGATACCGGAGCGCTCCCTTCGCAATTAGAACAGCTCGAGGCCGGAGGCCAACCGTTGCTGAGGCGCAGCGAACGGGAGCGCAAGCTCCCCGGTAAGTTACTCGACTTCTTTACTGGGTTTAGTACAAATTCTGTCGCCTCGAACATTACAGACGTTCCGGAAACCTTCAAAGATGTCGCGACCAGAGACGACCGTGAGGAATGGCTGCGTGCTGTGGATGACGAACTGAAATCCATGGATGCCAACCGAGTGTGGAGGCTCGAAACTTGTCCATCGCATGTGAAACCACTGAGGTCGAAGTGGGTCTTCCGAATGAAAGAGAACGAGAACGGCCAAGCAGTACGATACAAGGCGCGCCTCGTGGTGAAAGGGTACCTGCAACGCCCCGGAGTGGACTACGAAGAGACGTATGCGCCGGTGGCCAAGCTCACGACGATTCGAACGGTTTTGGCGGTTGGAGTGCGCTACAGGTTCAAATTCCACCAAATGGACGTTAAAACGGCGTTCCTGCATGGAGATCTGCGTGAGGACATCTACATGGCTGTACCAGATGGTGTTGTGGCTCCACGGAACATAGTTTGCAAGCTCCAAAAATCGTTGTACGGGCTGAAGCAATCACCACGCTGCTGGAATGAAAAATTCAACGGACAACTACTGAAGCTGGGATTCGTTAGATCACGCCACGACTATTGCCTGTACGTAAGGTACAAGAAAGAAGATGAGCTGTACATTATTTTGTATGTCGACGACCTGCTGATTGCCGGAAGGAAGTTGGTGTCAATCCAAAAACTCAAGAAAGAGTTATCAGCAATGTTCGAAATGACTGACTGCGGTGAAGCTTGCCATTTTCTCGGAATAAAGTTAACCTACGATCAAAATGCAGGATGTCTGTTGCTATCACAGGAAGCTCAGGTAAGAAAATTATTGCAGCGATTTGGTATGGCCGACTGCAATGCTTGCAAAATACCCATGGAGAAAGGACTACAACTGAGCCGTGAAGGTCCAACCACGAAGGAACCGTATCGAGAGCTGTTAGGCAGCATTATGTATACCATGCTCTGTGTACGACCGGACATCTGCTTTCCGGTAGGATACATGGGACGTTTCCAGCAGAATCCTACGGAGAGCCATTGGCAGGCCCTGAAGCGGATCGTCCGATATTTACGAGGAACGCCCCAACTTTCTCTGAAATATCAACGTGACGAAAACTCGGAAGCTCTGATTGGATTTGCGGACGCAGACTGGGCCGCTGATTCGGAGGATCGTAAATCGGTGAGCGGTTTCACGTTCAAGGTCTTCGGTTCAACGGTTTCTTGGTCCAGTAAGAAGCAGACGACGGTGGCGATGTCTTCAAGCGAAGCAGAATATGTAGCCCTAAGCGCAGCAGCAGCAGAATCCATCTGGTTGTCCGGGCTCCTCGAAGACATGAAGGTAAAGGATTTCAAGATGCCGGTCACCATTTACGAGGACAACCGAGGTTGTATCGGTATGGCCAAAAATCTCGAAACGAAGCGAACCAAGCACATCGACGTGAAGCACCATTTTATACGAGACCATGTTGCAGAAGGACGATTGCAGATCGAAGCCATTGGAACACAAGACCAGTTGGCCGACTTGTTCACCAAAGCTTTGGAAGCAACCCGTTTTCAAGAGCTGCGATCCATGCTAGGACTAACGGATTGAGAGGGGGTGAAATCAAAGCAATCAAGATATCAAACAACCGTTATTTGTCAGTGAAAAACTTTTCACTTTACTTTAGTAACAAACCACACTTCGTAGAATAAAGACCCTTCAAACCATCCTGAGTCCCTCATTATTCAAGAACATTTAATTTATTTGATCATCAGTTCGGTTCAATTCACTCAAGCAGCTCACTAATAATAATCAATTATTTGTTCAAATCCAGCCAGAATTGGACAAGTATTTACCAAACACTAACCGTTTTGCCTTTGTCCTCCACCTTGACTGAATCTAGTTCATATTTGCACTTGGGTCTGTACGAAAATCCGAACATTTCGGAAAGATTTTGTACGCCTTGCACCATCCAATGAATCTCGTGATGACTTTCTGAATACCGTAGCGGTTTAGGAGTCAAAAACTATCAGCTCGTTTTGAATCCACTGTTTTCTGAAGTTTTGAGAAATTGCCAGGTCGTCTCCTAAATCTGGGCTCAAGTTGACAGTACCATCGTTCCTGAAATTTTAGAAGAAGATTCTACTTTCAATTTTTAATTAATGGATCACTGAATCCGACAGAAATCTTTCCATTGCCTCCGGCCAATTGACCTGCCATTACCTACCTTGTACGCTCCGGAAACATTCTCAAATTATTATTCCACATTCAGTCATCTCTATTTGTATCCGGATTTAACATTTTGGGCAACTGAACTTTCTTGACGTCTTCTTTCGAAACTTTCCGAGCCGCGGAGGAGGAAAGAACGCGACATGTTTCTTCCGGAGCAGTCATTGTTCCATAGAATCAGTTGTTCAGATTCGCTGTATTCAGCTGAATGTCCGAATTCAAATGAAGACCCATCCATTTACCAGAAGGCTCCAGAACAAAACTGAAAATCCAGATCCGCAAAACAGTTGAAGAGAAAAATATGTAAAGTTCCAATTTACCTGTTCTTGGTTATTTTTTTAAGGTTCCTTTTAAGTCCTCAGTATCCCGGAGAATATGTTGATACTTTTTTATCCGAAAAACGCTGGTATCAGACCTGAACAACTAAATATCTAGCACCAAAAAATTATTCAACTTTCGAGTCGGATTGGTAAAAAGACAATGGCGGAACATCACCAAATCATTTTTGAACGCTTGAATTTTCAACAATTATTTTGGTTTTCCACCATTACTTTGAGAATAGTTGTAATTAAAGAATTCATTCTGGCTGAAAAACAACAATAATCTAACTTATCGGAAGAAAACCATAAAACGGTTGAAAAAAAACTCGAAAATGATTATAAAAATATTAGCGTGTTAGAAAAAAAAACTTTTCTTTGTTTCCAATCCCGGCAGTTTTTCGGCAGTTAGCAGCTGTGCTTGTGAATGTAAACCAGGGAGATGGCATCTCTATCCTTTGTCATTGAATTTGATAACCATCAAAATTACGGGCCCACGATTTTGTGGGCCCATAACAAACCTGACATTTTGCTGTCAAGGACTCGAACTAAATGTCAAATGCTAGAGAAGTATGGATGATAGCACACTAACACATCAGTCATTCTGATTCTTCATTGGTTGAAATTTTGACTTTTGAGACTTCGTACTGCTTTGAGAGGAAAACACCATAAACGTCTCTCCCGATGGATAGAAAAAAGAAAAAGAGTCTTGTTCGAAAGAAGAACTAGATTGCCACCTCCCTGATGTAAACCGGCAGTAGAACACAGTTTCTGATTCCCCATTCCCATCTCATTCCTATCAAAGATAAAGAAGGATGAAAAAAGCCACCTGCCAATCGGCAGAAGGCCAACGCATTGCGTTATTTTTTTGTGATCGGGCTTGGCAGAAGATAATAAACCTTCGTTTGCTAATTGAGCCAGTTGGTACATTGATTCAGTTATCGGACTGGTAAGTTGAAATAAGATTGTTGCGTTGAGTTCGATTCTCACTTGATTTTTTTTGTTTTGGGATGAATCATCCAATAGATGGTCGTTTGGTCATGCATAATTTTGCTTGGGAGCTCAAGTCTTTATGCAAGTAGTGCTTTTATAATCATATGATCTTTGGAACAATACATTTTTAGCGCATTTTTGGCATACAGCTAGCGCCGACTGGCATTGAAATTTTACAACCTCTTCTAAATATAGGTGTATGTTTTACGTTTTCTCAAGGTTTACATTTACCTCGAAACATCTTACCAAATATGCTCAACAAATTTTTAAAATCGTATGTTGTATGTATGTTGGTTATCCACCATGGGTGCACGGATTTACCGTACTTTCTGCCTAAAGAGTGATACGATCTAAACTTGGTCAAGGGAAAACGCTTGTAAATCGGTAAAATCGTTCATTTGAAAAATCAAATTAAATTTCTTTTTCAAGTTTAATTAGTATAAAATTCAGGAAAAATATTCAGTTAGCCTTCCGCTTTTCCAAATCCGAATTGCTGGGCCTTACGCTTAACCATGGCCGTAGGAACGGGGGGGGGGGGGGGGGGTTTTGGGGGTTAAACCCCCCCCCCCCCCCATGAGGTTCCAAAAAAGCAAGCAAGGTATTCTACTCTACACTCAAAATTTTTAAATCAGAACCAAATTAATATAGTAAGGTTAATCAAGAGTAACAATCTAGACGAACAACAAATGCCAAAACCTCAAAAACGCATACCAAGTAAAAGTTCTGCAACAATTTTTCAAAATTTTCTCACTTGTGCATAGAAATTGAAGTCTAATATAAAATTTTAAATTAAACCCATTTCGTAGGTTCTGATTCCATAATTCCCATAACCAAAATTGTATTCCTCTTTTTCGTATTTCGGATTCTGTATCCAGTGCAGTGTTCTGGATTTTCAGTACGAATAATCATAAGAAATTAGAAATAAAAGCTGCTGGGAAATCCTAGTTCAAATTTGGTTTTGAATTTAAAAAAAAATTTACTCATGTTTTTCGAGATCATATGCATTTTCAATATTTTGATAATAGTTTTCCGAATATGAAAAAAAGAGAAATTTCGTTTTATATTGAAATTATAAGTTCTTAAACTTGATTCTTACACAAAACATGAAAGCTTCGAAATGGAAATTCAACATGAAAACTCAGATTCAGATCATTGTAAATTCATAAATTTGTATTTTTCGCACAAAATATTTTGACCAGGCTGTAGGAAATAATACGAGAGTAAAGAAATACCGTAAGATTACAGATTTAGGTTTACAGTGTAAAGTAGAAACGTCAATGAAATAAACTGTGGTAGGCCGTGTTGGAAAAAAGAGATAGCTTTAAAGAATTCTGCCTCACTTTGTCCTATGGAAAATGATATTTCCAGCCGGCAGGCGGGATGTTGAGACCTGCTCATTCTGAAAACGATTGTTGTCGCGAATGAATGTAGTTTTTGCTGTTGTGATTAAAATAGTGAAAATGTTATATTGTGAAACAGTAAAACTGTTGCACATGGAGTGCAATTGGTGTTTAGTGATGCTAATGGTGATTGGTGATGATGTAGTAAGGTCACTACAATGGCGCAGTAAATGCTCCTGCAGGGTAAGTTCAACCTTCAAATAAATCATTCATAAAAATATGGCGGCAAAGAAGGAAGGGTGACCAGATAATTTAAATTGTTCATAGGAGGTTGCAATTAAAAAAAAAAATCTGTTTCAGTGAGAGGTCTCAGTATTAAAAAAGTAAGTTTTGATCGAGAGTTTTCAAATTGTAATTGAGGAGCAAGAGGACTCCATATGCTATTACTTGAGCGGGAGGTCGCAGTTGAAAAACATGTCTGATGTTTTGAGGTCTTAAACGGATAAAGCGCTAGAGGTCTCAGTTAAAAAAGCATTTTGAGCAAGAGGTCTTAAATAGTATAAATGTTGAGAAGCGAGAGAACTTAGTATTCTATTTCTTGGTCAAAAAGTTTTAGTTGAAACAAAAAAAAAATAGATGCGAATGGATTTGATTGTAATTGTAATTGTGATTTTTATTTACGAAAACCTTGAAGTTACAATAAGCACTTAATTACTAGGTCAAGGAAGACACTTTAATGGAATGCATGTGTGTAGATTAATGAAAAAAAAAACATTTGATAAAATGTCTCAAATAGTTATAAATATTGAGTAGTAGAAGATACCGTGTTATATTGCCTGACAGAAAAAATGAGTGCATTTGATTTTGTGTTAAAAGTCTCAAAGGGTCCTTTAAAAAAATGAAGTGCAAGAGGATTCCAGATCGTGTTACTTGTTCGATATGAGCGAAGGTCTCAAATGAATATTGTTGTTTAGAAGCAAGAGGACTCCATATTTTATACCATGGGAAAAGTTCGATTTGAGCGAAGGTCTCAAATGAATGTCATTGTTGAGGAGCGAGAGGACTCCATATTCTGTAACCTGAGCGAGGGTCTCAGCTAAAAAAAAAAGAAAAGTAAGATTTGAGCGAAGGTCTCAAATAAATATCATTGTTGAGGAGCGAGAGGACTCCATATTCTGTAACTTGAGCGAGGGTCTCAGTTAAAAAAAAATAAAATAAAATAAAATAAAAATAAAAGTTCGATTTGAGAGAAGGTCTCAAATGAATGTCATTGTTGAGGAGCGAGAGGACTCCATATTCTATATTCTGAGCGAGGGTCTCAGTTGAAAAAAAAATAAAAGTTCGATTTGAGCGAAGGTCTCCAATGAATATCATTGTTGAGGAGCGAGAGGACTCCATATTCTGTAACTTGAGCGAGGGTCTCAGTTAAAAAAAAATAATAGTTCGATTTGAGCGAAGGTCTCAAATGAATGTCATTGTTGAGGAGCGAGAGGACTCCATATTCTAAATTCTGAGCGAGGTTCTCAGTTAAAAAAATAAAAGTTCGATTTGAGCGAAGGTCTCAAATGAATGTCATTGTTGAGGAGCGAGAGGACTCCATATTCTGTATTCTGAGCGAGGGTCTCAGTTATAAAAAAAAAGAAAAGTACGATTTGAGCGATGATCTCAAATAAATATATTCTGTTTGTGGAGTGAGAGGACTCCATATTCTGTATCAAACTTCTTTAAAACTACGATTGAGCGAAGGGTCTCAAATGGATATTGTTGTGAGGAGCTAGAGGACTCCATATTCCATTTCTATGAATTGAAGTGAGAAGTAAATTAATTATTGGCATTAAGGCACTAGCACTCTATATTCTATTATTTGAGCATAAGTTCAGCGTTCAGTTTTAGCAGAAACCTGTTTCCACTTTCATAAGTTAGTAATAAGATAGCTTTCCAGGCTATAAAATAACATGTAGATGAAAATCTTCATTTTTAACATTTAAATTCGATAACGAAAATGAATCAAAAAGTTTCACTGGGAAACAAACTTAAAAAGAACTAACTAAATTGAATTCAAGCAAATTAGAGCGGTTCGAATAAGCCATGCTTCTGGATGACTTATCGTTTAATAGGACAATGAAAAATAAAAAAAAAACGAGTTGAAACAATTGATAGTTAAAATCTAATGATAGAGATTTCAAACTTAAATTAGTGTATGTCAGTCAAAGTTGAAGTACGTGTGCACTAAAATGATTGTGAATCATTCAACAGTTTCAGTTGGTCACAGCGAAACCGAAAACAGAAAAGTAAGTCAAAATTTAAATTCGGGATTCAATAATAAGGATTTCAAAATAAAATTAAAGTGAAATCCAGAATGGAATAGATTGAATATGAGTGTTATGTTTGAATTGTAATCTTAATCTCAAGAAGGAGTTTGAATGTTAAAAACTAAGCCTCTTGAATCTTGAAATTGAATAGGTTGTTCAAGTCTACAATCTGATAAGTAGGTGTGCATCTCGAGAGTAAATAGAATTCTTACTGTGAATGAATCTGAAAGGTATTTCGTTTGAGCCTGTAGTCTGTAGTACTTGGTCTGAAGATCTAGTTGTCAATCATATTTAAGATCTGCATTTAAATGAAACTGAGTCTGATTCCAAAATCAACCGACGGCATTTGAATTCTGGGAATCTATTGATAAATGCTTCCCAAATCAGAACACTGAATAAATATTATCTGGGGACTGAAAACTTATGAATCCATAATTTGACCCTGTTAATTTAATATATGTATGTTGTAACTACGAATCTGTAAGATCATATGAACTCAAAACGGAGACCTAAATCTATGAACGTGATTAAAATCATAATCCAGAATAAAAACAATATGTTTGACTGAATCGGAATATCAAATCTGCAATTATCATTTGAGGTTTGAGTTAAATAAAAGTTTGAGAACCATATCTGGAAACCGGTGTTTATGAACAGGATTTAAATATGAACCTGAACCCGGAAATCGAAACATTTCTGCATATCACTTTCCTTCTGAATATCTATGTGTCTGGATCCAAAATATACAAACGGCATTCAAATACGGGAATCTAAATAGAAATATGTGTCTAAATCGCAGTTGAATTGTGTTTACCACTTGTGTCTTTAATCTATCTTCTGAAGCTACGAATCTGTTAACTAGATTATCTGAATTCAAATTTGTCAATTAAATCGGCAAGTTCAAATTCAAAACTTCTGCTAATTGAGACATTCATTTGAATGTGAGATCTAGAACCAACGTGTTTCAGATTCATGAATCTGAATTTGCTTCTGTTTTTTATGATAAAAGTACCGCAAGTCTAAATCTGTCTCCGAATCATGAATGATGTCTTTAAGTCCATATCTGAGAGGTGAAATATGGAAAACGAATCTGAAAACAAGATGAAATTAACAAAACCAATGCAAGGGTCAGAGCTGAGAATGAATAGCTAACTGACTGAAAATTAGAGTCTGGATTGATAACTGTTTATTTAAAACCTTCATTTTAACATTTTATTCTTTAACGTTCTCTGTGTTTTAACTTGAAGCCAAATTGTGAAGTTTAAGTCATTCCAGTTCTGAGATTAATGATGCTAGTGATATCTAGTGACTCTACAACGGTGTATAATTTTATTCAGGGATATAAATCCCTAAAGACTACCGGCGTCTGATGGACGAATTTATAAGCAGCTGCAAGCTGAAGATCAACAATCATTCCAAAATTATAATAGACTGTAACATTGCCTATATGATGGGCCGCGAGGCAAATCTTGAATTTGGCATAGAACCACAATCTGTTAATGCATGCGAAATCAAAGGTTTTGTAAATGGGTGAAGATCCAACTTGTGATTCGTGAGGTGAATGCTGAATCTAATGGATAATTTGGACTTAAACGTTTGTTACTCAGGCGGAAACATGTTTGGATTTGAAGTTGAAGTTAGAATTTCGAATTAGCATTTCGAAGTCCAATAGTTAAAATCTTAATATGAAGTACTGTAACCTGTTCTCACTTCGAGTAGAAAAGTTCTACACATTTTGGAACTGCTTGTTCAGTCACGGATCTATACCTGAAATTTTGCCTGGTGAAGTGATTAATGAGACAAGAAGCTGTGTCTCATTCCGAGTTCGCATCGGTCGTCTGAACCCGTGATTTGGTGTTAAATTATGTTTCGGGGGCTTGATATGAGAGCCAGAGATGCATGAATTTCGGCAGGTGAGCATTGTGTCTGGCTGTGTAGGGTCTGGTTTATCGTGAAGACTAGCAGCGGCCGTTGGAGGATGATTGGATTAAGGAGTCCTCAAATATTAGAATGATTTTTCTGCATGTTTGCACTAGAAAAACGATAACAAGTTGATAATCAATAAATTACAAATTACAAATAACACTTACAGCGACTAATCCGAGGTAAACCTAAGCCTAGAATTCGGGTTGAAATTGCATTATAAGTAAGAAAAGAGATTTAACATCTGCATTCGGTGATTTTTTTTTTGGTATCCTCTTGATATTTGTTCAGTTTCTTTTATGCTATATTTCTCCTCTGCTGCGCACTGGTTTTCGTTATGTTTTGTTTATGCTGATGACATTTAAACATGGATGAAATTTTGCATGCGTTACGTGCGTTACGCTACACTTCAATTCTAGATTATTCATATCGAGGTTATGGAGAGTCAACCTGTATACATTTCTCAGGTGGCGATGGAAATCCCGTGCTAAGTATAGACACTATAATTTCATATAGTCTGGCAAAGAGAATGACGGGAGCCAATCGAACTGTCACTTGCGGGAGCCAATCGAGCATTCATTCAAAATGTTCAAGCCCTTGTATGACTTTCTCGAATGCTCAATGTAAAATTATTTCTCAGTTAAGCAAATCCCATAATATTTCGATAACTTGAATTCGAAAGGCCTTTTTTTTAACAATATTAAATGTAAATATTAAAAAAAGATCTGCTGAACAGCATATTCGAAATTTATTTAATTTTTTTTAACGTTTTCCTATTCTATTATGTCACGGGAGTTTCTTTTGAAGAAAAAAATCAATCGAAGTAACCATTGGCATAGTTTTTTGTTGTGAAGTAGATCATTTCAGACAAATTGAGTAAGCGATCCGCTGAAAATTTTGGTTTTTCTGTGTTTAAAAATGAAGTGTTTTTACGCAAATTGCTCCAACAGCTCACGATTTACGCTGAAAAATGTTGGATACTTTCGTTTTCCAAAAGAGGAATCTCTACGGAAACATTGGATTTTTTTTTGTGAACTACCCGCAGACGTTCATTTGCCGGAGAGTGCTAGGCTTTGCAGTGTAAGTAACTTAAATATTTGGTCTTGAATAAAATACTCATTTATTTATTATAACAGCTTCATTTCGATGAAAAGGACCTTTATTTGTCTCCGAGTGGTAAGGTATTAAAGTATCGGAATGCTTCGCCAGTTTTCAACCGCGTTGCACAGTTGCGCTCGAGTGATGCACGTGACGAAAACATCAAACCGCAGCATGTAACAAATCCTTCCGATTATAATGAAGCCCATCAATCGGAATTAGTCCAGATTGAGTCCGATTGCGAATACACTCAAGCTGAGTTCCTGGATGAAGCGTTTCTGCACCCAGAAGGGTTAGGAGGTGTAGCTGTGGGACAACAGCTTGCGACCCATGCCTCTTGCAATCGGTGCACAGAATCTTCAAGGTATTTTAAAAACATTCAAATGAGTGTTTAAACCGAGACGAAATAAAATATATGCACTTCTAGACTAACAAATCCATGAACACATACTTTTCATAAGAGAAAATTTTTGAAGAATCGATTGAGCATTGTTTCAGATGCTTCAAGCTTTTTATTCAGAATTATTTGAAAAATATAGGGGAATAGGTGTCGAAAAAGGATTATATCTCCGTTGGGGAGCTTGTCCGGCATCAGAAAGTATGTCTAATTGATTCTTCGGAAATTTTCATTTAAGAAAAGTATATTTTCATAGATTTCTAAGGCATCATATAATTTATTTCTTCGCGGTCTATACTCTTTTGTGCGCTAAGTACTTACTAATTTTTTTTCTCTCAGAACTCTCCAGGAGTACCAAGAAGAAACGCTGAACTTGAAAAGAAAGCTGGAAAACATCTCCGCAAAAGTAGGATCGGATCAATTCCGATTGATGAGCGGCAACTTGAAAAGGTTGAGAAAATGGTCGGACTCGAGTATCATCGAAGGATTGCGCTGTAGATTTTCATGTGGTTCAACAGCATATGAAATCGAGAGCAAAAAGCGATTTCTCCCAAGTGGAAGAACGCTGAGGAATCGATTGCAATCAATTCATTTTGACAGTGGTGTACTCGAAGAAGTTTACCAGCTACTTTCTCACAAAGTATGCCACATAGAAGAAGCGGATAAGAACTGTATCCTGGTTTTCGGCGAGATGGCAATTCAACCTGGATTAAACTTTTGCAACAACCTGAAAAAGTTTATCGGAGAAAACACACTTCCTGGACATTCTGGTTTAGCCAATCATGTCATGGTGTTCATGTTGGCCGGGCTCCGAAGAAGATGGAAACAAGTTGTTGCATATTTTTTTTCGGGTGATTCCATTGAACATGGATGTCTAAAAGAAATCATCTTCCAAATCATCTGCAGATCAGAATCTGCTGGACTGCGTGTGCATGCGGTTGTCAGCGATTGCGGAAGTAATTTCTTTTTTATTTTGGTTTTTTATTTCAATTTATGTCAGAATCCTAATTTTAAAATATGGGTTTTCAATTTTTTCAGGCAACAACAAACGTTTTTGGAATGATGTAGGAGTACTCCATACGCGTGAGAAAGTGCTCGCTAATCGTCCGATCCAGCACCCTGTTGATCCATCTCGCCAACTTGAAATCATGCCGGATACGATCCACGTATTTAAAAGCATGATCCAAGGCTGGATCGCAAACCTTGTGATATACCTGGACGAACAAACAGTTGAAGCATTTAGTCTTTCATCATCGGTAGCCGATATAAGACATTTGCGACAGCTTGTTTTATTCGAGAAGGATTGCGATCTTCGCATGGCATGTGGCCTCCGAATGGAAGACGTCGATTTCTCGAAGAGTATGTCCAACTTCGAGAAGATGAAAGTGAAAAGTTCGACAAAATATGCAAATCATGCGGTAGCTGTTGCATTGAGGTTCTTCGCCGAAGAGACAGGCAACAAAGATCTGCTTACGACTGCATTGTTCATCGACCAGATTGCTTCGTGGTTCACATACATGACGTCTCGGTCCTCTCAGCTGGCGTTCAGTCTAAAGAATGCAGATGCCTATTCAAAAGCCATCACTTCCCTGAACACGTTTCAATACATTGTTCACAACTGCAAGGTTGGATCAAACGGGAAAATCAAACCATGGCAAGCTGCTGTTGTGATGGCTACAGACAGCATAATAAGACTGCAGGAGACTTTTCTACGTCATCAAGGGTTTGATTTTTTCTTAGGTGGAAGAGTGGTCCAGGATCCTCTAGAAAATGTCTTTTCACAACTTAGAAGCCGCCGAATGAGGCCAAATGCATTGCAGGTAAAGGACAGTTTAAAGCTCCTTTCGGTTTCCCAGTACCTGAACGACGTCAGTAATTCATCATACGATTGGGATGACAGTAGTTGGTTGGCAGACTTCACAAATAACTCTGCTCTAGACAATTCAAATCAGCAGCGGATTTGTGAAGACGCTACCCCAGATGAAGATGATGATATTAGGGATGAGGATGAGGATATTATCAGAGAATGTAACACTTTGTGTAATAGAAATTCTGAGTTCAACGTCATATACTACCTGTCAGGCATGATTCTGAACCAGATTGCAGAACGTTCTCAGGTGTGTACCGATTGCCTTAGCAGTTGTTTAGCGTCCGACATTCCAGCGGATGATGTTGCGGCTTTTACAAAGGCAAAAGACTATACTGGTGCAGCTTTGACGTACGTGAATATCGAAACTTTTAATTATTTCGTAGAGCTTGAAGAAATTTTTAAAAAAAATGTCGAACAACTGAAAGCCGTCAATGTTGAAGTTGACAAACATCTTAGAAATTTAATGTCTACCGTTCCTGCAGTTCACATGCCTAATTGTCATTCAATCCGAACAAAAATACTAGCAAAATACGTTTTGTTTCGTCTGCGTATTGCTCGTGTCCAAATTCCACGGGAAAAACGAAAAGACAGCAAATCAATGGCCATTTAATAACACCTTAAAATAAAAAAAATACACTTATCCTTCTTATCCCTTACCGTTGTTTAATTATTTTTTAGAATAAGAATGACAAAAATAAATTGCGGAAATTATATTTATAATTACAATTAACTCAATTACTCTACTTATTCTCTAGCTTTCTTTTCATTTTTAAAACAAACTCAATAGTCTGTTGAGGAGAAAAAAAAATGATTTTAGAATGCGTGGAATAACTTTAGCAAATGTTAAGCATTAAGTTTTTTAAAATCTTTCAGAATTACAATACTTCTACCATGGTTATCCAATATTTCAGAAAGTTTGCTCGATTGGCTCCGCAAGTGACAGTTCGATTGGCTCCCATCATCCACTTTGCCAGACTATATGAAATTATAGTGTCTATAGTGCTAAGTGTTAGTAAAAGTTTTTTTTTGTAAACATTGAAACAGATTCAGATTTATTTTCAAAAGGTCCAAAGCGTCCGAAGGCATCTAAATCATTTTAATGAATACTTGTTTTAGAGATAGTCGAGGATATTGTATTGAAATCAAAGTACGAAAGACATAAAGATAGTACCATCTTTTTTCTTAGAACCATAACATTTTATCTGATCAAATTGATGAAAGCCGTTAAACTGTGCACTGTGCACTGTGCTCGCTGAAAGGCTTTTCTCGCTAACCAAAAAAAAAAAGCTCATCACGTTACTGTTTTAAACATGACTGTGAAAAATAATATTGCGGCACATTGTTAAGTTTTGAGGATTCCTATTTTGACAGATTACGCACGTTTTACATGTTACATTTTTATATGTTACATTTTCAGAAGTTCAACTCTCAGAATTTTCACTATAGGGAAAGAAGTTTAAAAAGAGTAAATTTAATTGATTTTCGATTCGAAAGCTTCCTAAGATGCAGTTGCGACGGTTGTTTGTGTTTAGTATGGGTTTGATTTAATACGAGGGAGTTGAGATTTTCGCTAAAGCACCCCGTGTCAAAATTGGAAATAAAGATGTAGCATCTTGATAATGCTCTCAATTCTCAGCAAGTTAATACAAGTTTTGATAAAGATTTATATTAAACAGTTAATTTTAAAATGTTTATCGAAGAAATCCAAACCTACAACATATTAAGGTTCCTCGAAGAGTGGAGATAGGGAATATTGTAGGAAATAATACGAGAGTAAAGAAATACCGTAAGATTACAGATTTAGGTTTACAGTGTAAAGTAGAAACGTCAATGAAATAAACTGTGGTAGGCCGTGTTGGAAAAAAGAGATAGCTTTAAAGAATTCTGCCTCACTTTGTCCTATGGAAAATGATATTTCCAGCCGGCAGGCGGGATGTTGAGACCTGCTCATTCTGAAAACGATTGTTGTCGCGAATGAATGTAGTTTTTGCTGTTGTGATTAAAATAGTGAAAATGTTATATTGTGAAACAGTAAAACTGTTGCACATGGAGTGCAATTGGTGTTTAGTGATGCTAATGGTGATTGGTGATGATGTAGTAAGGTCACTACACAGGCTTCAAATATTCTAAATGGATAGAAGTTGTGACTATGTCAGTTTTTGTATTTATTCGCGATACAACTTTTTTGAAAGCTTACGCGAGATTTTGTTTCTGATTTACAATACAGATTAAAAATAAACCATTTGAATAGTTAATTAAGATTAAATCTGAACTACAGAATATAAATTAAAGGTTCATTGAGGGCTTTAAAACTAGGCTCATAAAGTTCTGATATGGAATAAGAATCGGAAATCGTATATTTTGTAGATTTCAAATATCGTGTGGAAATTCGGATACAGATTCAAAGCGCAATTTTATAATTCAGGTTCAGAGTTCAGATTCAGAATGCAGATTCAAAATTCAGAAAAATATTTAGCTTGTAAATTGATTTTACAATCAACATAAATTGTAGAGGTATTCAAGAGATCGTGAACTTAACATATTGTGGACCAAATACGAGATATCTCTTTTTTGTTGCTTGCCAACAGTGTACTACACGTAAACGTTCAACTCGAATGGAATGAATTTAATTTTTAAACTATATTCCACAAAATTGAACAAAACATTTGCTGTAACTGAAAAATGCTAAATTCGTAAAATTTAGTCCAGGGGTTTTTGAAATATAGAATGCCGAATTTCGGTGTTTCTCGTCATAGATTTTTTCGCAGTCCTTAATGTGTTAAGATTGCTCGTAAATTTAATTTCCAGATTTCAAATTTTTGATCAAAATTCTTTGGAACACAATTTAGCTGAAAATTATAAAAAAAAGGTAGAATTTGAGTTTTTGTTTTATCCGATAATGCCAAATTTTTATATAAAAATCAATCACAGTGTGTGGCGCACGAAAAATCCTGCACACACAGAATTTTCATTATGGAATTGATTCTTTATGAAAAATATTTTTAGGTTTCATTGATAGATTGATAACATTTGAATTATGCTTTTTAATGGAACAGTGGCAAGCAAAAAAAATCGAGAAATTTCGTATTTGATGAAAAAAAAAATATCTTGTATTTGGTCCGCAATTTGTTTTAATATTGCAAATGTTTTAAAGCCATATTTCATATTAAAATCATTTGTTTGGTTCAAGTTTGTACCAAGAAGATTTTAATAAAAAATCTGATGATTTTTATCTCATACCTTTGTTTTTAAATTTTAATTTATTTTCATCAAAACTTAGAATCTTTGAATTTGCAAAATAGATTGGAAGATTGGACTTGTTTGGTTTGAGAAAAGAATATTTTTTTTATGAAATGGAAGGCTCTCCTCAAAAAGCTTATTTTATGTTCAAATCAACTAAGTTTGATCTACCAGACTCTTGATAAACAAATTAAATGATTATAACCATAGATGAATGCGATTTTTGCTCACCTTTTAGGTTTATGACCAAACTTTTTAAAGTTACGATTAAATACGAAAACTTTTAATGTAAAATTTCTTTACAATCAATAATCATATAGTTACAAACATAATTTGTTTTATTTTTTTTATTGTATTCATGCATTGTTGGCACAAAAATTAGAGGTGAAAATCAGTCATCAAAAACCCCCCCCCCCCCCCCCCCCCCCCATGAGTCGTTTCTTCCTACGGCCCTGCGCTTAACCACTGCCATCAGATTTTGTACAGCCACCTTGTACACCTTCTTCGCCGCAGAAAGCCAGTTTGCCTTGAACTGCTGCTCGTCTTTAGCAGTGTTTTTGGTCTTCTTTAGGTTCCGCTTGACAATAGCCCAGCATTTCTCAATTGGGCGGAGCTCTGGCGTTTTGGGAGGATTCTTGTCCTTGGGAACCACCTCCCAGCAAACATTTAAGGAGGTATATCGCAGGAACAACATAATTATTCCTACAATTATACCAGATGAAAAGATTGTATTAAACTTACCAAAACAGCATATAGCTACAAAAGTGGAGGCGATATATCTACAATGACAAGCCCCACCAAATGCAAAATAAAGGATTTTAAGTTGTTTGAATAAAACGAAAAAAAAAATTTCCCCGAACGAGATTTGAACTCCAGCCTCCGAGTTCACAGTCCGGTATCTTACCACGATGCCAACTCATCAGTTAATATGATCCACGCTAGAGCTCTATAGGTGAGATTTTTTTTTAACGAACCGGTCATAGGAATAAAGGGAGAGATCAGATAGTTCCAATCGTAAATCAGTTCCCTGAAATCGTAAATGTCGAATTAGCATATTCTCAACTTTTTGGAGATACATTTACGAATTGACTAACCTGGTATCCGACTCAACTATTTTTGGGTAAAGATTGTCGTTAATGAATTATAGAAAAACACTCAATGCCCACTTGTTTACGTTGGTTACTGAAAATATCTTACTATTCGATTTGGATTATCATTTCTATTACGATTTCATGTTAGCTGGGCTGCACGTTGTTGGCGGCGTACCACTCCATGGCCTTTTTACCGTAATGGCAAGATGCCAAATCCGGCCAAAACAGTACGGAACAACCGTGTTTCTTCAGAAAAGGCAGCAGACGTTTATTAAAACACTCTTTCACGTAACTTTCTTGGTTGACAGTCCCGGAAGCTATGAAAATGCTGCTTTTCAAGCCACAGGTACAGATGTTTCTTCGCGAACTTTGACAGTTTCATGTGCTTGAAAATGTCTGCTACCTTTCCCCTTCCTTTTGCCGTATAAAACTCCTGTCCCGGAAGCTGCTTGTAGTCGGCTTTGACGTAGGTTTCGTCGTCCATTACCACGCAGTCAAACTTCGTCAGCATCGTCGTGTACAGCCTCCGGGATCGCGCTTTGGCCGTCGTATTTTGTTTATCATCGCGACTTGGAGTCACTATCTTCTTGTAAGTCGATAGTCCGGCTCGTTTTTTGGCTCGATGCACGGTTATATACGATACACCCAGCTTATTTGCGGCATCTCGGAGAGACAGGTTAGGGTTTCGCTTAAAACTACCGGCAACTCTCTTTGTCGTCTCAGTGGCTTCCGGTTTTCGATTTTGCCAGCTTTGCGTGCGAGTAGCTCGGATTTTCGCGATGCGTATCTGGTGATTGAAATTCTGGGAATTTTTCATTCTAGGCAATGGTTTTCGGAAAAATGGAGTACAACCACTTATGGGATTCGAATCCAAAAGTTTTGAAAACCTTGCAAATACCGGGAATCGAACCCGGTACGCCTGGCATTCTAAAACCAGACTCGCGCCAGCCTTTCCACTAGACCACATCGGCGCTCTCATCAAATTTTTAAAACCCTGAAAATAAATTAAATCATCTGGAAGCTGATGTTGAATTGGCGGAAATCTGTAACATTATTTTGAAGATAACATTTATTTCTATCGAAACTTAATGAAAAGTTTTTCAAGGTGACGACTTAAAAATAATATGCAAGGTGTTCAATTATTTAAAAAGTGAAGTTCAATATTGTTTTTATTTCAAGGTGCAGTGATCTAAGAACTTGCCACCATATTCGGCGAAAATTTGCTTCCAAAACTTAACCCTTTCGCCTAGCGGTTCTTCTATCATTTTAAAACTTTCATCTAAATCTAGTGCATGCAAAACGAACTCTACGTTATCGGATGCAACAGGTTTAACCGGTTCCCAGGTGAAATTCAACCTATCATCGGAAGCTGGCGTCGGATGACCATACTTGGCGAAGTTTGTCCAAAGTCGGCACAACGTTTCCCGAAAATTTCTGGCACGATCGTCCACTTTGGCTTCATCGATTGCGAGATATTCGTGCTTGAAAAGATACGAGCAATCCTCGATGTGACACACTCCGGTCGGCTTGAATGGAAACGGGAAGGGGAACGCGTCCATTATACAAGCTAGGGAACCCTCGAACGAGAATTGGTAGAAAAATTGTGGTGCGCTGAAATTGAATTGATTGATAAATTAAGCGAGTCGGTTGCGTTAACGTATGCAAATTTTGGCAATCTAACCTGTGTTGATAACGCGCTTGAAGTTCACTTGAGACGTAGCTGGGAATAATAAACATCTCGTCCGAAATGAAATCCAATAGAGATTGCATGTCTTCTTTAGAAGGTTTCTGATTTTTAAAGTAAAATCGTTGGATCTTTTCACCGACTTCCGAGCGCAGATTATCGGGAACATCTAGCTGCGCGGGTACGTACATGGTGGGATCTTCGAAAAATGATTCGATTACAGGAAACATAACATCCATCATCGAGGCTGCTTCATTGCTTGTGAAGCCATAAATGATGGGTTTGTCCGTAAAATTAGGACTTTTCATCAAAGTGAGAACGTTTTCCGTTATGAAAGGTTCGTCTGCTTCTTCAACTTCTATAACCGGGGTGAATGCGAAAATCCTCAAACGACGACTGTCCTCCAAAGACATACAATGTTCGGCGAGGGCTGTTAGTTCCGAGGCAGAAGCACTCATTAATGTTTCTGTTAAGCAAAGAAATATATGAGTTTGATCTGGGAAATCTTTTTTAAATATAAAATACTCACTATAAACAGCAGCATCGTCTTCCTCACTGCATCCCAACAGTTTCGCCAGCTTTCGTGCCTTAGTTTCGCACTCGTGCTGTTTCACCCAAATGTTCAAGGCCATTCCAGATTGGCATATCACACGATTGAAATATTTCCGAGATTCCTTCGATAAATATTGAAGATGCGTGGAAGCTGCACCAGCACTTTCCCCAAAAACTGTCACATTGCTAGGATCTCCTCCAAACCTAGTGATGTTATCGTGCACCCATTTCAAAAGTAGACGCTGATCCTTTAAACCCATATTCCCGTAGATTCCCGCCGAAGGTAGACACAAAAATCCCAAAGGTCCAACGCGATAGTTGAAGGTCACTGCCACAACTCCTTCCTGAACCAGATAGGAAGGCTCGTAGAGCGACGAATTACCGCTGCCACAATTGAACGCTCCTCCATAAATCCAAACCATAACCGGAAGAAGTTTACCCTCATGAACCTCATCAGGACTCAGCGTAGTGTACACATTGGCGTGCAGACAATCCTCACCTTGTGCTACCGCTGGAGGATAATGCATCAAGGCGTGACTGACGTTCCGCTCGTAGCTGCAATCCAGAACATCTTCTTCAAATTTCTCAAGTGGCACCGGTGGCTTAAAACGTAGCTCCCCTACAGGTGGTTTAGCGTAGGGAATTCCCTTGTACCAGTAGTACGGATTTCCGTCGGGAAGAGTACCCCGAACGCCTTTCACTTTTCCAGCCGTTAGCTCGGTTATCACTCGATCCATAATCGGTAGCAGCTGTGCAAACGGTTTCAATTGATTCAATTTATGTACGTGCTTTCGCGGTGAAATCCACTAATGGACTGATCGCGAGCATGCTATCTAGCGCCAATTGCGATCGTTATGTTTATGCTAACCAAGGTCAAACAGCGAAAATTTATAAAAATACAAATACATAATTCCAACTTTGAACAGATTTGGTTTACACAAATTGGCAGAAATGTATTTTCCTCAATATTTAAATAAACTTTAAATATTTAAAAGCTCAGCGTACAAAAAGTCTGTCCTAAAAAATTTTTACATATATTTCACTCTGAGTTCAAAGGATGTTAAGATACCTTACAAAATTAAAATTTAAAGTGTAAATTTTTTTCAGGTTTTTTCCAATGAAATTTTATTGCTGAAATATTATACGGGAGACAAGTACAAAAGTATGCATTTTCTTGAATAAATTATCATGATGAATAGTTTCGTACTTCCTACAGTAAAGGGAGTTACGTTCAAAATTTGGTTAACGGAAAACCCGTGTAAATCGGTGGAATCGTTTATTTAAAAAATTAAATTAAATTTCTTTTTCAAGTTTATTTAGTACTAGCTGACCCGGTGTGCTTTGCTACACTTTCCAAAACTAAATGTAATTTGTAAAAATTTATTCAAATTTAGATTTCTGTAAGCATTTTTTAAAATCAAACCTCATCATAGTTCAGAACCAACAACTTTGAAAAGAGAGCTGCAGCTGGAGTTCCGAATTGCAATTCAAAGATAGTATATATTATTAATTGAAACTTGATCTCTAAATTTGTTTTTCAAGATCTGAAATTTGTACTCTTTTTTAAAAACTTCATAATGACTCAAATAATGTCAAAATTTATGGATTTTCAACCTTTTTTTCCCAAAGTGGGAAGTTACAAACTTCCATAAAAACATTTGTCACATCAGTTTTGGGTTATGCCAAATATCCGTACGCAAAAAAAACCCTCTTATAAAATATGGTCCCTTCTTTGAAAAGCGCTTAATCTTAAACTTACATGGGAGCTCCCCCATCTTTTCCAATTTTGTCTTCCACTGCTTGAAGAAGGTAGGCTGATTTATCTGGCTCGAGTTTACATAAATTTCTAATTGAAAGAAAAAGATTCGCATATTGAAATTTATTGCATATTGTACTTTATGGAGATAGAATTTTGAAAACCGATCAATAGCGTGAATCGGGACAGTTTTTTGAGTATGTTCCTAATATTGTGTATCATGAGCACTTCCAGCTCCTGATAAGCTTTAGATGGTGTATTTTTTTAAGTTGAAAAAATATGCTATAGAAATTTGAAAAAAAATTATGATAAGGATTTTTAATAACCATTTTCAAACAGCTTTTTTCACCATCCTCGCCCTTCGAAGCAGTTCGAATATTCATCCTTTTTGAGCCAAAATTATGTTAAAAATACGTTTCGCCATATACTAAACTCTTGGACATGAGACATTACAGCTTGAAGTTTTCCCAAACAACACTTGTCGTGGTATGAAAATTATCGATTTTATACAGTTAAAATTTCTTTTTTTAAATTAAATTTATTAAACCAAAAAAATATAAATATTTAAAAAATATATCAGTTGTATCACTCAATAAATTCTCAGCGTTTTTTATTTTCTCTTTTGAAGTCAAATATTCAAAAATGTTGGCAAAAACAAATTTCTAAGTATACATTTGTCCCGTATGTTGGGGCAAGTGTAAATGCAAAGCTTATTTTCAAATGCGTCAGAGTAATGGCGTTATTTCTGTTTGTTTGTTTTATCATGTTTCACTGATATATCTGCAGTTTTCCTGCAGTATAAATTTATGTTTGTTATTCCACCTTTAACAGATGCTGTAGCTCCCATTTTTATTCCTAGATTCGTTTCAGTTGTGTATTTGGGCCGAAGAAACAATTTCTAGTAGAAAACATATTTTTTAAATTTTTTGTAAAAGAGAAAAATTGAACGTTTGAACATGCTCTAGTGTTCCATGAATGAAAGTTCTATCGGAAAATGAATTCCCTCACTTTTGGTCAATAAAAATCAGTTTATTTTACTGATACCTTTCACTTATGATCACGTTAGTCCTATCTTATCTAATTTAAAAAAAAGACTGTTGATCAGTTCATGTGTCGGATCGGATTTTTTGATCTTCTATTTCTGTTAAGTACATTTTTACATGTTCAACTAAATGTTTCCTATCTACCTCTGTAGAAAACATCTTATTCATATTTCTGTTATCAATATGATTCAAAAATAACCTTGTTGGCGTAATGGGTTAAAAAATTGTATGCAAATTCTTTACTTTCTGAATTTTTTTTTTCAATTGTCCGCAAAGTTTGATACTTTTATTTCATTAGCATCAGAATTTAATTTATATTTTTTAGAAAACAAATGCTACCTGCATTAACACGAATTGAATATAGAAGTATTTTTGCAAATCTTTCAATTGGATTTGATTCGATTGATAAAATACCAATCCGTGTCACATCTAGGCATCATTTATTTCCACGTGCTGTGTAAAATTAAGCAAGAAAAAACACATCTAGGTTGCATATCGCCCCCACGTGCATGAGAAATATAGGTACTTGGTTGAGAAACAGACGCCTGATTGTTGATTTTTTTCCAGCGACCAATGAACAGTATGTTTTGGTTACAATCCACTTGCGAAGACGTTTGTTTGACCATAGAGACGAAAAACAAACCCCTCAAAGAAAAGAAAATCTCTAAAAATGGATGCCATGGCTTTTAAATTTAAGATTTTGACAAAAAAAAGTATATGTTTTATTCGATCGGCAAAATGACAATCTGGGTCACACCTGGGCGTCATTCATAGCCATGTGCTGTACAAATGAGCTAGGAATCAAGTAGAAAAAAAAATCATTTCAAGGCTTCATATCGCCACCCCTTGCATTGAAAATATGCTTGGTTAAGAATACGCGCCAAAATATTACCACTGATCAGCATGCTATGCCATGGTTACTATCCTATCGCGACGTTGGCTCGCGACGCCTCGACCTTGGAGACGAAAAACAAACCGCCCAAAGGAAAAAAAAAATCTGGAGAAAATGGATGTCATGACTTTAATTTGTTTCGAAAAATTACAAATTTTGTATGAGAGCCCTATCTCCCTTAAGTCGGATGGAGTTTTGACTATTACAGAAACCATCCCCGGCCTCAAAAACCCCCAGA